>NC_092629.1:58129050-58429050 GCF_039555335.1 Amphiura filiformis | reverse complement strand
GGTAAGAAGAGTCTAATGGGGATTAAGCATAAATTGCTTTATGAGCTCTACTTCGATTGGTTACTCAGATGATTATAGCATGTGATGAACCAATCAGAGGTAGCGAATGAAAGGCAGTAGTGCCCATGAGGTCAATTAATATAACTATGTAGTATGTACTCCAGGTAAAACAAGGGTGCATTATTTCACTAATGACACATAACGATGCATCATAAGTCCTTTAACGCATCCAGACTCTTCCATATGTTTTTGTGTTGATTGATGAGACACAGATACAAGGCAAAGCAAATGTTAGTGAAATGTAATCATGATCAAAAACTAGAAAAATCAAACAATTGCATGTGTATAGTCTGAAAACTATGTTGTGATTTTATGTAAAAGTTAGTATTTGAAATGGCTGTTCCATTTTACATTTTCTATATCCCTGTAAAAGATATAAGAAAAGTGCCCCACAGAGGGAGTATGTTTTTCAAATGGAATTGGCTAGGGTAAATTACATTGAAACCCATACTCCCACTGTATATGGCTTTACCTATATCTTCCTGAACTTGGGTGAGTATTTCAAATGGAAGTTACCCAATTGTCTATTCTAATTGAAACTCATACTCCCTCTGTAGAAGACTTTCGCTAAATCTTACACAGGGGGGATATGGATTTCAAATGGAATAGCCCTGTTCATAAAATAGCTTACAGGTTTCATGATCGGCTTGAGAAGCTTATTGTACCATGGACTTGTGTGATTGAGAAATGGGATATGTTTGCATGTGATGTGATCAAACCAAAGAGAACCAACTCTGCCATATTTGTGTGTTGCTCATGGAGGGCAAAAATACTGTACCTCTTGATTATTATTTCACCATGCTCCTGGTAGACTTTGATATATGTGTGGGACAGTTTGTATTGCATTCTTAAAAAACAAGCAAAAACAACAGAAAGGAAAAAAGTATCAGAATAATCCTCCAAACGTTTCAGCTTACACATTCAAATTAGCCCGCCCTACAGTTACTGAAGGACTGATGTGGATACTGTTTAGAAAACATTACTATGTTACATGGTAAAAACTATTACTGGTTGCAAGTTTATCATTATGCACTGCTGACAACAATATCAACACTTTTGGTTTTTTATTTTATTCATTATATATCCACTGCCATCAAGGTATGTTGCAAACATTATTCTCAAGCATTTCCAAGGTAAATAAAAATACATTTATTCCAGTGAAAATTGCTAGACAATGACTTTTTTGATTGGTTACAAAGAGGGCTGTATCATGCATTGAGCCAATCAAAAATGTGGTAAGAACAGTCAGTAGGGATGAAGGGGATTTGGCATAAAATTGGACAAAAATCTATTTTGTTTGATTACCCAGATGATTATATCATGTAATTAACCAGTCGGGGGGGGGGGGTATTAGTACCCAGAAATTTGTATGCACCCCAGGAAAACAGTATGTTAGTTTTCCTGCTATTTTCAAAACTCGTCAAGGCATAGGTTAATTTATGAAATGCACCCTACTCGGAAGCTATTTGTAGTGTCATAAAACTTGTTTGTCAGGTGCAACTGTAGAATCTGGTATGCCATTCATGTCACATACACCCTCTGATTATTTTGACAATGGTGCATACATGCGGAATAAAGCACAGCTTGTGGGTGGCATACCTTGTTATTAAACCTAGCCATATGTTATCCAAATGAGCTATTCCAGTTGAAATCCATACACCCCCTATGGAAGATATGACCTTAATCTCCTAGACAGGGAGTGTGAATTACAAATGGAGCCACCCATTCAGGGTTGTCTGCTCAAAAATGGGTTATCAAATATCATAGACCCCTTATGGAAGACACACAGGGGTTGTAGGTTTTAAATGGAGTCACCAATTCACACTCCTTGTGTGGAAGATTAAGGTAATGTCTTCCACAGGAGGTGTGTGGATTTTAATTTGAATAGCCAGATATTATCATAGATATTGATTATAATTGCTATTATATATATTTTTGGACTATTAATTTGTGATGATCAGAAGACTGTAATCTGAAAAATATAAAAAAAACACGATTTAATGTGATGCTTTTTCCATGAAAATGAAAACAAAAAATTATAGATGTAAATTGAAATTACTATTATGAGTACAGTGTACAGAATAAAATGCTATTATAAGTTGCCTTGTCAAATTTATGTTGTGTATGTTAAGTTTGAACAAAGTTCAGTTTTGTTGCGCACATGAGAGCTCCCGGCAGCATGGATATAATCAGGTTTTCCCATAATGCATTATTTCAGTCGTAATAACCAGCATGTTATTTTGCAAAATTTAGACGATTATTTTGACTGTTGTTTGATTTACTACGTCCAAGATGCTCTGTGATCAATGACAACTTTCTAAAGCAAAGAATATAGCAAGGTCAATGTTTGATCTAGCTCTATTTCTTGCAGTGCATCATGGGAAAGCCTGATTTGATGCTGTGAGTTTCCTTTGCAAAAGATGATTGTGTTTACCTATTTAGTGACCTTCCCATATCTATGCTCTCCCTAATTTGTGCACTGTGAACTAACTGAAACCTGTTAAAATGTTTCAATTGCAATTTGCTCCTTGTGTGGTTAATATCAGTGTATGCCTTGTATAGCCTCTGAGGGCATGGGGTGGGTGGGGAGATGCCTGGCCTATATGCTGGGAGTAAAAATTTCGAAACTCCCATTGAAATATGGCCAGTGTCCAGTAAAAAATCAATTCATTTATTTACCAGGCGCACACATGGGCAAGTAAGCTGTGGTGTCTGATATCGCAAACTCTCAATAAGGAAATACTAGAGTCATGAAATGAAGCCTACACAACATAATCCATGCAAGGAGTATAACACTGTTGACCTTGATAGTCATAGATACTTTGAGGGTTAAGAGCTAGAAAGCCCAAATATTGAAGCAACTTTATACTGATTTTGTGAGAGCTGGTCATAGTGAATTACAGCTTTCTAAGTTCTGAACCCTCGACTTGTAGTAAGTGTAGCTAGTGTCCTGCATTGCAGTATTGTCTACAGATATCCAGTATGATTTGTATTAACTCTCATTTGTGCTCTTCTGGGACACTTATCAAGTTGAATATAGTACCTTATTAGATGTGTAGTTTTAAATACATGTACAGGGTGCCCCAAAAATATGTATCGTATGTTTGGATATGGGCTATTTCAACTATTTGACTTAAAAATGCTGACATAAGCCTTTGATTATTTTGTCAGCATTAAACCATTATAGACTGGTATATTTACCCCATCCAATGATCCTGATGCATTTAATATTGATTGTATGTATCAATTGGTTACTGATATGATCTAATCCGACCTGGCCTGACCTGGCCTGAGGGAGCAACAGTCAAATGGGCTATTCCAATTGAAATCCATACACCCCCTATGGAAGACATGACCTTAATCTCCCATACAGGGAGGGTAGATTTCAAAAGGGGTATATCTGAATGGGTGACTGCATTTGAATCAATTCACAAAGGATGTAAGAACTCCAGCAATGGGCTATTCCAGTTAAAATCCATGCATCCTAATGGAAGACATGACCTGAATCAGGGGGTGTAGATTTTAAATGTAGTCGCCCATTCAGGTATCCCCATACTCCCTGTGTGGAAGATAAAAGTCATGTCTTCCATAGGGGGTGTGTGGATTTCAAATGGGAGAGTCACATAGCATGTTTTGTTATGTGCAGGTTGATGATGGAATTTTGATTTTCTGAATTGCTGTCTCTGATGTGATCGGATTTTGTAATAGCACGGTCATTTCTGTTATTGAAATATCATGTAGCATGAAATGTTGGGCTCGTATACAAGATTATGTGTACTGAATGTGGACCGCTTCATCTCGGAAACTTGTAGGAAAATTTTATGGAGGGAAAAATAGTGTACAGGCTCGGGATTATGTTTTCACGCCACTGGCAAACTTTGATTTCAAGTGCATGCTTGTAATAATACGCGGCAAGGACTACATGCGCAAATCTTTGTAACACCAAAGCTCAAAGATGCAAATTATCATTCCATTTTGCTGATATATGCTAGAGGTTCACTATTTTGATCTCCATGTATTACGCATGGTGCATTATTCTGAGTCTGTACTCTTTGGGTATGGACCACTTGACATGTGATGTCATTGCCCGGCAGTATGCACACGAATGAGGGCAATTTCCATTGGTCTTTGCCCTGCAGCGTGCGTACGAATCGTAGTTTGCTCAGGGCACATGCATTTTAAATCGCCCACCACATTTCAGATAGTACAAGAAAGCCACTGAACAGTGTAGCGGTTCGTTCAAGCGTATCGATAGACCAGTCCCTCACCTTTGTTGAAAAACAATGATGGTCTATATTAATCTCTTCTTGTTTTTTGTTATAAGTTGTAATGACAAGTGCAGTCATGCTTTTACTTATGTTTTGCATAGGGCATTTTGATGCAGCTTACTGTATGTTATAAATGGGCTGTTCCAAGTGAAATCCATACCCTTATGGAAGTCATGACCTTAATCTCCCACACAGGGGGTGTACATTTTGAATGGAGTCTCTGTATGGGAGATTAAGCAGGGATGTAAGTTTTCAGGATTAATCTGGAATTCTGCGCTTTTGTTTATTTTCAGCCGGATTTGGGGCTTTTACATGCTTCTTTTTCCAGATTTTCCCTGATTAAGGTTATGTCTTCCATAGGGGTTGTATGGATTTTAACTGGGATAGCCAAATACTGCACCAATTCACAAGTTGGTTTTTTTTGAGCAGGTATGACTCAGTAGTGGCAGCCACAGAATGCGGTATTTTGATCATGTCATTTATTTTAGGGATGTATGTGTAAACCAGCCCAACAAAAACGTGTCCTTTACCCCACCATGTTACTCAAAAACATTTATTTGACTGCTTATTGTGCTTGATGGATAGGTGGTCCATTTTTGCATATTTTGAAATAAGTTGAAAAAGGCAAATATATGAATTTCTGCATAATTCAGGTTTTAGAAGAATAGCCACTGAATTCTTCTGTTTTGCCGCCTCTCCGCAACTGCAGAACACTTGGTGAAATATCACTTACAATAATACTTACTTTATCTATAGTGTCATGCCAGTGGCATAGGTACTGGGGCTAGGAGGGGTGCTTCCTGACTAAAATTTACCATTTGGGGCTTTGGGGCCCTGCCCCTCTCTACTTGCAGATATAGAGCTGTTGTATGCTTTGTAACTTTGCATCTTTACAAAGAAGTAGCTAAAAACTCATGCAATATTGTATTATAAAACAGGTGACTTTTTTGTTGCTGCTGTTGTCAGTTTTGAGGGTTAATATGGGGGGGGGATGGCTTGCACCCCTGACAAAATATCCCGAAAATGCAAGATTTAGGAAAATTATGAACTGTTGCATAACTTTTCACACATTTACTCCGAATGGCTTAATTTGGAGCTGTTTGGTTCCTAGGTGAAATTTTCCAGTAAAAGTGTTTTGACTGGAGTGGAAGGACTACGGTTATGTAAACTGGTCTTCTCGCAATTGTTACGCACAAATGTTCATATGGCTTCTTAATTGGTAAAAAGATGCAACGCAATCCTTAATCCTAATACTGATCTGAAGATCACTAATCCTTGTACTAATCTGGACTCTAAAGCTAATCCTGATCTGTCAGAATAGTGTCGCCTATATTTTGCTTATAATTTGTATTGTTGTCAATACTCACAGTATGGTACTATATTACAAAGTCTAGTGTACAAGAGAAATGGTTAAGCATGACATAGGTAGCAACATTGGGCTATTCTAGTTGAAATCCATCCACCCCCATGGAAGACATACACACTATTTTATGTCCCACACTGGGGTGTAGTGTAGATTTCAAATTGGAGTTACCCATTCAGGTAACCCCTTGAAATTCACACACTGTGGAAGAATAAGGTTATTTTATGTTTTCCATGGGGTGTATGGATTTCAATTGGAATAGCCCACACTCCCTGGTATGATCTGATTCATACCAATCAATGGTATTAGCAATGTCAAAAACAACACTATTGAGGAAATAGTGTCATTGTAGTAAAAGATATATTTGATGCTTGCAATTATGATTTGAACATGCTGATTACCATATGTATTCAATGTACTAAAATCATTATTATATTTGTTATTAGTGCTTCGATGACAATAGACAAAGAAATCATTTAATTTGAATAAAAGGGATGATATTGTGAATATATGTAATTTGTTGTATCCAAGTGTTTCTTATTTAGTTGTAAAATACAGTTACAGGTTGATAGTCTTGACTTGTCATTTGTCGAAAACCGAATTCGCCGTCATAGTGTGATGCCAAAATCTATCCTTGCCAGGTCAACTGGTTCATGCTATCGGTGGTTGGAACCACAATCAAAATGATCACAACACAAACTCAATGGGTTGCGAACAGATGTGCAACTAAGCATGAACTAGTAACCAAGGCCTGGTGGATTCACTATGACGGCGAATAAGAGTCATTATAAACCCTAATCCTTACCCTAACTTTACCATAACTATAAACATAAGCCTAATCAAAATCGAGAAACACCCTGACTCTTCTCCTAACCATATCCCCAACACCAACCCTTAATGCTAAAAACTTTTCCTACTTTGCAACAACTCAGAGGGGGTAATGTAATATAACTGGAACAGCCAGTCCAGAGGGGTATGTAATATAACTGGAACAGCCAACCCAGAGGGTATGTAAATGAACTGGAACGGCCATTCCAGAGGGGGTTGTAAATCAACTGGAACAGCCAGCTCAGAGGGTATGTAAATTAACTGGAACAGCCAGCCCAGAGGGGTATGTTATATAACTGGGACAACCAGCCCAGAGGGCTATGTAAATTAACTGGAACAGCCAGGCCAGAGAGGTATGTAATTCAATTGGATCATTCAACCCAGATGGAATATGTACAGGGACAGACTTAGGTTTCTGTTTTCTACTGGCCCTCCAGGCCAGTGAAACGGCAAATCTAGTGGCCCTGCTATAAATTTACTGGCCCAGCTTTTTCAATATGTTCTACTGCAAAAAAAGACCTATTTTGGTGGGTTTTTTTTGGGGGGGGGGGGGATCTATATGAATTCTTAATCATTTGTCATAAAATGTGTATGTCGCGAATTTTAAAAATAGTCAAAATTATATGATATCAGAAGGACACTCCTCGTTTTCAAAATGCAATTTGATATTTAATTAAAATTAAACATTTCTGCTATGCAAGTCCAATTGAAACACTTACTGTATGGGACGTTTCAAGAGCTATGGTCTGCTCCCGGTGGGGGGGCACTCCAACTTTGGAGGTGACGCGTATGTAGGGCTGTTAAGACCCCTTTTTCAGCATCGCTGTCACCCAAAGACCCCATATTTTTTACTTAACACATGCTCTGTCACCAGAAGACCCTTATTTTTCCATTTGATCTGTCACCCAAAGACCCTTACAAGTTCAATTTGAACAGCAACTTTTATTTATCACTGATTTTGTTACTTATTTTGAAAAAACAAAGAAATTTGAAGCCATTTAGAACTAGAAATTTGATTCAAGTTTTGAGGTTTCTGTCATGTTCTCACCCAATGACCCCATATTTTTTACATTTTGCTCTCACCGAATGCCCCTGGGTGCGAAAGTACCAGCTCTACAATGTACACCTATATCCATTTCAAATTGAAGTGCCCCCCTTCGAAGTCTGCTCTTTCATCAGCCAGATGATGCACTGATCTGTTCTGCTCGAGCAGATCATTGCATCATCTGGCTGATGAAAAGAGCAGACCATAGCTCTTGAAACGTCCCATACAGTATAGTGTTTCAATTGGACTTGCATAGAAGAAATGTTTAATTAATGGAATACTACAGTCCTGATGAACTTAATCAAGAATGCAATTTGATATGTTTGATGTGCTCTCAGGTCCCACAAAAATATGTGAAAACATTGCTATCCGATCCCTTAAAGTAAAGCAAACCTTAACATTTGTTTTGTACTGAATGTACTCACTGTAGAGAGTGTAGTAGTCACTAAGACGAGTTCAGTCAGTAGTCCTGCCCAATGGCGTAACTAGGGTCGGTAGCGCCCGGGGCAAGAAACAAAATTGGCGCCCTACCCCTACCCAAGAATATCTTAGACACGGGCAGTGGCGTAGCTCAGGGGCTAAGGATACATATTTAATAATTAAATAATTAATTTTGGTTACTAGATTTTGAATATCGGTCTTAAAATGTTCTTTCAATTGATTTTGTGAGCTTTTGTTTTGTAGGCCTACTGAATGTACTCAATGTAGAGAGTGTAGTCCCGGGGTTCAGTCAGTAGTCCTGCCTTTTTTTAGTTCCAAAAGTTCACAAAGGTTAAAATATGCGTTTTTTGTGGTATCGCTATTAGATAGACCACGAAAGAGATTTGAAGTAGTACGTAAAAAGCTGCCGTATATTTCCAACTTGCCAGCAACGCAAGAATAAGAATATATACGAAAAAACATTAAATAAAGATACAAATGTCCATCACTTCTACTTGGTTACTCATCAAAGCCTGCTCAGCATGAAGACTGATTATATCTGGTCTCAAATGTGTTATATCAGGCTCAAAAATCTAGTGGCCCGCCGGGCCAGCGTTGTTGAAAGCTTACTGGCCCGATGCAAAATCCACTGGCCCCAGGCCACCGCTTAAATCTGTCCCCGAATATGTATTTTAACTGGAACAGCCAGTCCAGGGGTATGTAAATTAACTGGAATGGCCAGTCCGGAGGGAGTGTTATTAAACTGGACAGTCATATTATTCCAGTAAAATTACCTACCACCTTGGGGTTGGCTGTTCCAGTTAAATTACATCCCTCTCTAGGCTGAATGTTCCAGTTAATTTACATAACCCTTCTAGGGTGGCAGTTTGAGCTCGCTACCGAGGGTGGTTTGAACATCAAGGTGTTCAATATCACGACCCAGCTGAAGGTTGTTAGGTGCGAACAGCACCTTGTGCATTAATCCTGTCCTTCAGTTCGTAACAAACATTGCTTTATACTTTCATGCCGAGTGGTCGCTGGGCGGTGTGGCCCATGCGCATTGTATACAAACAGATACAATCAAGGCTTGTCGTTGGCTGATACGCTCATCTTTCGACAGCCATGATGTCTATGATGTATTAAACATTTTCATACAAAAAAGTAAGATGGCTGATTTTATGATTTTTTTTAAACCAAAAGGACCCACAGGGGTGTGAGTGACCTCTATTGAAAAAAGAGGAACTTTGTTCAAAAAAAGTGGAAAACCACTGAAATATGCTAAAAATGGGCTGAAAATGAAAGAAAAATAGCTAAATTTTGCCTCAAAGATATTTCCAAAAAAGAGGAATTCAGCTTAAAAGAGGAGATTTCACACCCCTGGACCCAGCTGAAGGGTAGTGATGACCGCAATGTTGGTTGCTCCAGGTGTGTGGAATAATTGGGTTAGACAAGAATTAATTCATTCTTTCATATTACACAACACAATTTACAATAAAACAGTAACAGTGATTACAAAAGAAGATCATATACTTTATTTATTTAATTTCATCTCTCAAATCAGCTCAGCTGCTACAACTGAAAAACTCCAGCCCATAATCTTACATGGTTATTTTTGTTTTCTTCATGATACACACAATCACACATTAAGCTAATAACTATTGATATAAAAGGCATGATTTTAACATTATTTTGTCATTTATGAGGTTTATGAAAGTTTGATTGCTCTCCTAACCTTACGACCCTTAAAAATCCCCACTCAAATGTTTGAAACTTACAGAGGGGAAGCGGAAGAACAATATGTCTGTATTTTCCTTGAACAAGTAATTCTCAATTATATATGTTTTGTGTATGCCTTTTTCTTCACAAAACTGCCCAATAGAACAAACTGTTTCGTAATTCCAGGAACAAGGTGGTACGGAAAAATAAAAGCAAGTTCCTGGTCATGAGATTATCTAGTGAACCAGGAGCCATTTAAAGCTAAGAGTCATTTAAATTTTAATTGCACACATTAATAAAAAAAACTGCTTTAACTACCAGGCTCTATTAAAAAAAAATGTAGAGCCTGGTTCATATGATTTTGGTGTGGACTACAATTTTGTCAAAATCCGAGATTTTGAATAAAACGCAGGAACCGTCATTTTATTATTACGATGAAAATATTAGTCAAACGCAAACACGATGTTTATAACACAGTATGTACATGGCGTGCGAGATGGTGATCTACATGACAAAGGATCGTACCATAACACAACCGAAGGAGTGATACGTATTGGCGACATCGGCGCTGGTAGTAAACTCCAATTTTCTTTGCTTTGCCTGAGTTGTTCGGCTCAAAACTAAAAGGGGATATATCTGACAGTAAAAGCTAACATTTTATGGCAAAGAAATACTAATCTATTTTGTATGAAAATGTTATAATATGGCTTTAATTAGCAGAATAATAGATCCAGTCGATAGAAAATAGCTGGTTGATGCATTCATGTGTCATTGAAACGACATCGTTTCCGACTCTGCGATTTGTATCAATTGATCAGTTTGACGCTCTGAAAACGGAAGTACACACTGGGCATATGTGAGAATCGGTTTCCTGCAAAAGCGATCGAATATAAATTCAGCTTAACAGGATAAGACTAATTCTCACTTATTACATTATATAGTATAGAGGCTTTGCATAATTCACTTTTAAGTACACTAAAGATGTTAATTACCATATTATTAATGCAAATAACATTCCGTGACTAACAAACTGCATAGATATTGGAAGGGGAATGTTTTAACATGGGATATACAAATAAATACCAAAATGGTTTATGCCAAATGGGATACAATCAAGCAAAACGAGTCAGATGTCGAGAATTTTGATTTTAAGATAGAGACGAAAATAGTATTCAACTTCCTTTGTATGTTTGTGTTCTGAGCAACAGTAAAATGGCCATATCTCTGAACTGTAGGTCTAATTATGAGGTTTTCAGTAAAATGGAGCTCACATACTGAAATCAAAAACTAAATTTTGATTTTGATCGACATCAGACTCATTAGCCCTAACACAACTTAAACTCACTTAATCTTACTATGAAAACCACAGCTCTTGCATGCCATCTCACATGATGCCATCAGCCCAAATCATATATACCCACAGAATCACTGGCTACCCATCTGAAATCATCTGTTTTGCATGTGAGGTGTCCTAGGTTCGAATCCTGGGGGTACCAAGTGATTTCTTTGTTCATTTTTTCTCCTTTTTCATTTCTTCTTTCCTTTCCGACAACCAAAAACCCATGGGTTGGGTAAGGGTTAAGTTTGACTGCAGCACAAATGAAATCTTTAAGCTATGGTTTAATATGTTTGTCACATGCAAATGAAATCATATATTGTGATGATTATATTAATAACAAACAATGAGCCCATGAAGCAATAGCTGATCTTTAGCCAATGGTGTAGGCAGAGGGTGCCAGGAGATAAAAATGTTGTCAATAAACTGATTTAACTTTACTTCTGGGCAACTTTTTTCCCGAAAAAGAGTGTCACCCAGTTTAACCCTCTGTATAAATGGCCTACTTTCTCCAAAAGCACCACCCCCACAAAATGTAGAAAAAAAAATCTGGCTGCAACCCTGATTTTAAGCACCCAACTTATAGAAAGTTTTCACCCAAAATTGCTACACCAGGTATGGTTTATCTTGCTCATACAAAATTTCTTAACAAGTTGATTCATACCATTCACAATCTTAACCAACAGCCATTCTGCTAAACAAGAAGTCCTATCATTGTTAGTTGTGATTTCATACGACCAGTCCAATAAAATATCCACTTACTTGCAGACGTTTCGGAAACTGTCAGTTTCCTTTTTCGATGCTATTGTTGTAACAGTGGCTTAGCGTCATAGGGCATCGACCTGAAATTAAAAAATCCCATAGGAAAATTGCAGAAAAACGGCTGGTGCCCCCAATCAGACCCGGTGCCCCCCAATCATGGTCAGTGCACCCCCCCATTTGATGACCCACGCTACGCCACTGTGTTGTAATGACAATCTGTGTACAGCTGATGTTGACTGCTGCTTAATTAGCAACCAAGTTGCCAGTTGATTTTCTGTCAGTTATCAGATCATCAAAAATGTGACTCAAGTTGTATTGCCTACTGACAGTTTCCGAAACGTCTGCAAGTAAGTGGATATTGTATTGGACTAATCGTATGATATCACAACAAAAATATTTTGTACACATTGGCTGGGATCACTGAATGGGCCTTTAAGATATTATTTTTACAATTGGTAACAGGCTGTAGAATAAGCCCAATTGGCTTTGTAACTTCTGGTTTTGAGAGCAGTTTTGGGACACTTTGACCTCTGACATATCGGGGAATTTAGTGTAATTATTATTCATTCATTTATTATTGTAATAATTTTATCATTAACAATATTTTAAATAATTAATTTCTGAAATAATCATGTTTTTAAAACAATTTTTATTAAACATTTTAAATAATATTTTGTACGCACACACAAAAAAATCAGGTCAGAGGACAAAGTGTCCCAAAACTGCAAAAACTGTCCCACAATGCATTGCACATTTCATTTCAATGCAGATTTGGCTTATGACTTAACACAACATGTTACTTGCTGCTAACAATCTCCTTCAATGCCTCATCAATATCATCATATCTGTACTTATATCCACTCTCTAGAGTTCTCTTTGGTTTAACATTCTGTCCTTCTAATAGCATTACACCTCGATCTGGCCCAAACATAGCGTTCACTACAAACCCTGGCAACGGAAATATTGTGGGTCTACACAATGCTCTACCGAATGCTTTGGTAAAACCATGGTTGGTTACAATCTTTGGTGAAACCCCGTTCAGCACCCCAGTGACGTCGTCGTTTTCTATCGCGTGGGTGAAGATTCCGGATAAGTCGTCTACGTGGATCCATGGGAAGTATTGCGTGCCCGATCCGATGACCCCGCCTACGCCGAACCAAAAAGGCCATATCATTTGTTGTATTGCACCACCATCTTTGCCAAGGACAAGACCTGTAAATCATTGAAACAAAACATAATCAACATTAATTATGAAAATTTTTAACATAATTTTGGCTAAAATAGTGTAAAATTAAACATTTTTGGACTCTTTGTAAACAAATGTTGAGGTAACACAGGGCTAAAATGATGCCCACAGGGAAACTATTAATCTTTGCCCCTTATGCAGACAACTGATCATGACCTGATACACCAACATGTAAAAAACTTGGACCCCAAAAAGGATTTTCACAAAAACCACACTGGATGACACCTTTGTCACATCTGAAGAGGTAATAGAGTGGTTTGATGAGACAGGTGTCCTGTTCAATTCTTAGCAAACCGATGCTGTATTGCTTACATGTTTTGTTAGACATGGGGAGTTTGAACGATCGACCCTCATGAATATGCAATAATTTGAATATGCACAGAGACTCGTTTGTCTGTTGGTGGATCGTTTGTATATTTGCAGGGCTCTCAACTGTAATGCATTGAGCATTCGGGCACTTTCTCATGTTACGGTAGTAAAATCTAAAGAAGACAAAGTGGAAAGATAAAAAAAAAATCTAAAGACAAGGTAGTAAAAGTCAAGTTGCCCACCCCAAGTTTTTTTTTTCCCTCCAATAATCGTGGGTCAAAATGAAGCTTTATAGAGAGTAAACAATAATTCTGTCCCGGTTTGAGTGTCTCACGCTCAGTAATTCCAAAAGTTGACAGCCTGGTATTAGTCTATATGATAACTAACCTGTTCTAACAATGACTTGTCTCGTTTTATGGTTGCTTGGTAACCTAGCTGCCTCCTCCCAATCTATGCATAGCTTTGTCATATAATCAATGTCTTTGGCAGGGAAATCTTCTGTATACACTTCTGTAGCTGACGAGGGATAAATACCTGCAAGAGAAACAATGGGCAATTCCAGTTGAAATCCATACACCCCCTATGGAAGACACAACCTTAATTTCCCACACAGGAGGTGTGAACTTCAAATGAATACCTGAGTGGAAGAAGGGCCCAACTCCATCAAAACTGTTTTTGAGATATTAAGAAAAAAACTTAATATTTGGAAAAGTTTTATAGACAGAATGTTTTTATCTTCAAGGGATCTTTAATACATGAACGTACAGTATCACATACATTCAACATCATATATGATATTTCCATGGCAATGGTACAGGTCTTAATACGAGCTGGAGTTGGGCCCTTCTTCCACTAATATACTGCAAGTGTCCATCCCATAAGCAGATGTGCTATAAATAGCTACAGAAATTTGGAAATTATCCATTAAGTAGAAGCATGTAATATGTAAGCAAGAAAGTTTAATGTAGTGAAAAGCAGATTTCATGGATGAACAAAATTCCTCTTTATTTATATATATGTGGAAGTTGGGCATTTCTTCCATGAAAACCATGATGAAATGTACATGGAAGACTATTTAGAGAGTGGATTTTGGCTTATCTTTCACACACAAGGAAGAACAGTCTGCTGGCAATAAAATGCTGGGTCTAACTCAATTGTGTAAAAAAATGGAGTTGGCCGTTCTTCCACTTAAGTATAAATGGAGTCACCCATTACGCTAACCCCATTTGAAAATCACACTCCCTGTGTGGAAGATTACGGTCATGTCTTCCCTAGGGGGTGTATGGATTTCAAATAGAATAACTCAACATTTGATGAATGGAAAAGCGTTGTCCTCATGCAGTTAACTCCACAGCAAATTGGGCGCATCAAGATATTTTTGGCTCACCCCCTAAAGAAGACATGGGAAAATCTTAATCTTTTTAAGATCTGACCTCGTAAACAATGAGGCCAGATCATAGCCAGCAGTAGCACATAGAGTATCATGCCTACGGATTTCATCACAGTCTTACCTTAGCACGCTGGTAAGCAGCGTTTGAGATGGTGTTAATCGATAGTCGATAACCGATAATCAATGATCAATCAGCTATGAATATTTAATTGGATTCTAAAAATAATGATCACGGACTCTCATGTTCAAATGTGTGTGTGTGGGGGGGTGTATACCCCCCTCGCATCTTGGTGCTCGCAATTGCTGAGGACGGATTTTTACCCCTAAAGAAGACATGGGAAAACTCAAACTTATTGGGAATCCCATGTCTTCTTTAGGGTAGGTGCCGTTAATTTCTGGAATAGCCCATTTGCTACAACCTTATTCTCACTAAACTTGATCATTGTGATCATAAACCACTCTGCCTTAGCGGCATACACACATTTCAAAAGTGTGGGGCATGGGTCTTAATTCCATTGATTGCTCAAAATATTTTGGATCGCTTTGCTCAGAGTAAATGGTAGCCACACAATTCCCATCCCACTGGGTGCATTTTCCCTAACTGACTGATAAGCGTGCGTCAGTCGTGCATTATGAAAAGCGCAACTAGCGTAGGTGCTGCGCTCAACTGCATGCACTCCATATTCTAATGATTCTAGATCGATGGTAAAGTCTTTGCCAATTATATACGCTGAACAAAGTATAATGATGAGTGAATGTTCTTAGACATCCAGTAGTTTTAAATAGAGTTTGGAAATATTTTCTAATACTGGAACTTGCTTTTTGTAACTTTGCGCCTGGAACTGCCAGACTTCATCAGGCATCTGACCCGCTGGACTGGTCACTACATGGTCTCCTCTTTAACTTACTTGCATGGGACCGGGTCATCAAGACGATACCTAGCCGTCTATCACATGACCAGTCCAGCGGGTCAGTTGCCTGATGAAGTCTAGTGGTTCCAGATGCAATGTAGCAAAGTTGCAAAAAGTAAGTTCCAAGTATTAAAGTATATAGTGATATTTTTTACCAATTGCTGATGTGTTGACAAATACTTTGGGTGGGTTGGTTGACTGTGTGATAGCTTTGACCAGAGAAGCTGTGGTCTTTAGTCTACTGTCTCGTACTTCATTTTGGAACTGCTCATTCCACCTGAAATAACATATTGATGAAAATGATCAACCAGACTCAAACATATCAATAATTTGCCTTACTACATGTAGTAAGCTTGAGGTCAATTGAACATTTGATGAAAGAAAGAAAGAACGCAAGAAGAAAGTAAAAGAAAGAAAGAAAGAAAGAAAGAAAGAACAAAAAAAAAAAAAAAAAGACAAAGGGAAAGAAAAAAGAAAAAAGAATCAGAAAGGAAGAATCAGAAAGGAAAGGAAAGAGAAAAAGAAAGAAAAAAGAAGAGAAATATAAAGAGATAGAAAGAGAGAGAGAAATAAAAATAGGAAGAAAAAAAGGAAGAAAGAAAGAAAGAAAAAAAGAAAGAAAAAAAAGAAAGGAAAGGGGATGGAAAAACAAAAGAGAACAGGGAAATAAAAAGAGATACAGAAAAAGTTGAAAACAAAGAAAGGAGGAAAAAGGAAACGAAAACAAATAATGGGAAGAAGGAAGTAATATGAAACCGCATCAAAGAAAGAAGAGGGAGAAGAAAGAAAGGAAGGAAAGAATGAAAAGGATGATTAAGCAGCAAAGAATACCTCACCTTTTCAGCGGATTAAGAATATTCTCCCCAGAAAGTCCAACCACAGCATCACATTCAGGAAGCCCTGTTTTCTCCAATTGGTTCTGAAATTATAATAAGAAGTGATAGATCAATAACAGTTTTAACTAAAGCACACACTTTGCATATCCTTCAAAGTCAAGACTCACTAATGCTGGTTTCATACTTTCTGTCGGGTTGGTATTATTCGGGAATGCCAGGATTGGGGTGGAAACAATCTTGCCCTATACGTACCCAAGTAATTCTATCTGCTCCACTTGTCCTTGATATGATTGTCACTTTATGACCATTTTGTTGAAGAGTTCTTCTGATGGCCGTCCCTAGAAAGCCACTTCCTCCCCCTGTAATGAAATAACACCAGAATCAAATTGAATTATGATTAAACTATTGGTCGCATGTCATAAGTTGGGTACAATTTCAATTACATGGTCAAAAATGACAAAAAATGTATTTTTTGATATGTTGTATATATTGACAACCTCTAATAATTAACACCATTTTTAACCATAACACATGCTTAATTTATGAGATAATGCTTAATTACTAATTAATTAATACACAGTCGTCTATGTAAATCTCAATTTTCAAATGCATTTTTCTCAAATCGGACCTCAATTACAAAAATGACTGTAAATTTTTTATTTTATGCAAGAATGGCATCAGATTTGGAGGATATGTTCTCAATACATTAATGCTTCAAATGAACTATGTAAAATAATTGTACGTATGTTAATTACATTGTGAAGGTCAATGACCTTTTTACAAGTAATTAGCGAGACGGTTATTCTATTATTGAGGAAATGAATATCAAGAAGAGAAATGTACATTAGCATGTTGCTAAAAATACTAAAATTCAACTAGGATTTAATCAAAAATGAAAAAAAAATGGAACATATAACCTGTTAAGGTGGCGCTACACCTGTTGATAAATTTGTGACTATTTTTGCATTTTTCTCAAAAAATAATAACACACTGGTAACAAAAGTTATGTATATTATAGTGGTAAGGAATCCAGTTACTACACTTGAATTCCAGTGACTCAAGACAAGCGGTATGTTATATTTATGATAAGAAAAGAGGTACCGCTAGAATTTTCCTCATTTCTTAACATATATAATGAACCCCTTGTCTTGAATCACTGAAATTTCAGTGAAGTAATTGGAGTCCTTATCCCTATAATATACATAACTTTTGTTACTAGTGTTTTAGTTACTTTTTGAGAAAAATGCAAAATTAGTCAAAAAGTAGTCAGTAATTGTTTTAGTTGTACAAATACAACATTAAAAGCTGTCAGTACATCATAGCCTCACTAGATTTGAAAAAGTAACCAGTAGTTTTGACATGCTGACATGTGAATTTTCACATAGGCCCCATTGCACACTCCTGCATCCGCCTGCTCCACATCCGCCTGCTCCTCCACCCCTGGCATTTTTCGTTTCAACTGATGTGATTTTTTTATTGAATAATGTATAATTATATGCTTCAGTAGACTGAAAGAGTATAATATTAGGCTTAAAATGAGGTATCAACCACTGCTGTAGGATATGGGGTTACGGAAAGCCAATCAAATTTGTAACGCAATTTTCCGAAAAATGTAATCCCTCCACCCTTTTTGCATACCCAACTTATGACATGCGACAATATTACAAACTCAAATTTGCATAAAAAAGCAGATTTGACACTAAACTGGATACCCGAATTACCAGTGAATTGCTGAAATACTATGATGATTGACTATTCGTCTATTGTCGCAAGTTTCGATTGAAACTTTAAAACGGCATTAAAGCCAGGGTGTTAGCTAGGATCTAAAAACTGCCCATCCAAAATGTTTTGATCCAATATGTGGCACCATGGTCGATCAATTTGATTCAAAGTATACTTAACATATTGATTGGACTGGAGTGGCAAATCCCGGTGGATCCGAGATGTCATCTCTGATTTGCCAATGATATCATTATCCTAAGCCACATCACAAGGGAGCTTCAGGAAATGATTCAAGATCTTGCAGAGGAAAGTAGCAAACTAAAGAAAACTAAAGTCATGATGAGCAACAACAGCCAAAATTCCAGAGTACAATCGTAGACTCTGTATCTAGGGTCTTCCATATTACCCAATAAAATTGAATGTGTATGGGCCACTTAAGATTTGCCCACTGTGAGGATGATGTGATTTTTGGTACCGTACTACAAACAACCTTAGATATCTTGCAGCTACGATGTTACCATGTAAAAAATTCATCAAAACTCAAGAGGTCTATCATGGACCAGACGGGAAGTCCTTTTTTTGGTCTATACACTAGCGCCCTCGCCTTTTAATCCCAGGGTCATGGGTTCGAGTCCCGGCGGGACCGGAAATGGCTCGAGAAGGCGCAGGATACTTCTGTAAGCGGTCTGTGACAGAAATGGTGGCAGCGGTGGTCCCTGGTGTTTCTTAACACCAGGCGGATTCATCCATCGGAAAGGGTTAGGCGTTCAAATAATGGTTGGCACAGTGAGTCCAGGAAGTAAGGCGCAAGGACACACCTTACGAGGATGGTTTTAAAGAGTTTTGGAATTAAATCAAATATTGGAACTTACTTTTAGCAACTTTGCAATGTTGCATCTGGGACTGGAACCACCACCATACTTCATCATGCAACTGACCCGCTGGACTGGTCATGTGATAGACAGCCATGGAATCGTCTTAATGGCATAGGAGAGGCACAAAAGAAGCCATTAGGAGCACATTGAACAACCACCACTGAGCAGATGGACTCCATTTCAACTTTTCTCATGCATGGGACCGGGCCATGAAGACGATACTTTGTATCTATCATGTGACCAATCCAGCAGGTCAGCTGCCTGATGAAGTCTAGTGGTTCCAGGCGTAACGTCTCAAAGTTGCTAAAAGTAATTTCCACTATATTTTATTTCATTCCAAAATTATCATATTAGGACATGACATTTGTCACCTGAAAAATAAATTTTGATAAGGTACAATTAGAAAATGTGGGTAATCCATTGATTTCCGCTATTGTTTAAATTCAACGGCCTGCACTAGATCTACATTTTGGCGTAATGCCCTCCCTAAGCTGAGAATGGACCATCTCAATTGATCTGTGTCGAGGTCGCAAAGGCGCAAACTCATTTAGGTGGACCTACATGTAGATTACCTTCGATATGCGGGAAAAATGAGGCAAAATTGAATAGAAATGGGGTTAAAAATTGAACTCTGGAATTTCATAAGCATAAATCATGTTGGGTCTAAGAGTGTTAGATATTATTTTCTTTGATGACTTGGGCTAAAATTTTATATTTTTTCAACTATCTTAAAAAACCCAAAAATCTAAGCTACTTGAACAGACAGTAATTATGATAATGTTGTTACATTAGGCTTAACTTTTCTAGTTAACAGACTTTAGAACTTCCAACAAGCAAAACTTCAACAATTTTACTGTTTACCCTATATGGGGACATGGGGGGATGAGACATGAAGATTGAAATGAGAGTTCCTTGCCACTATTCACTAAACTACTCATTGAGCACCCCATGTCAAATTTTTTTTTGATCCTAGCCTGGGACTATGTCTGGTTCCATACAGCAATACGCTTGCGTATTGCTGTCTGGTAAGCAGGTACAAATAATCCAGCGTGAATTGAGACGTCAGAGCAGGTCATTAGCCTACGTCCCGTATCCTACTATCACTCAAACAAGGAAATCTCTTCACTTAATTCACTCACCTTATGATCCTACATCATCAGTTGAAACGAACATCTAAGTTTCCAAAAACAACTTTGTCATTCCTCAAATCAAAACTACAAGTAACTTCATTAATAAAAAATTGAAATTCTACTATTACCCGTTATTGAAAATTTTGTTCGATTTATGTCAACCAAAAGAATGCACGAGTCGAGTTCAGTTGACCAAATTGGTAGCTGCTGCCTCCTGGTCACTTCAGATATGACATCAGTATCAACATGGAGCTATTAAAGATGGAGAGGCAATAGATTATGTAATGCATTGTTCACTTGTGCCGATTTGAAATCTGACAAGCTATTCATCAAAAGGTACCTTTTGTTTGGGACAAAGACATTAGACTGCATTCTTTCAGATGCAAAAGACTAGAAATTCATATCTGGTGTACACCCAAAGTTATTAGGGGTCAAAATTTGCTGATTTTAAGCGCCATTTGTGGCTGAACCACTTTAGGGGGCCTAAAATTATGTAGGGGGTCTAGAAATTTATCTTCTTTTGTATTGCTCATAGACATTGGCACATGGTTTATCCATTCTGAATATAATTAGCGATCAAAAATAGAAAAAAGGGCATATTAAAATTGGCATTTTGTACCCCTTTACCTGTGTGTTAGTCAAAAATTGGCATTTTTGAAAGCGTCAACTTAGTATCAAAACACAAAAAATACAAAACAAATCTTATGTTCCTAGTAACGTTAGACTGCATTCTTTCAGATGCAAAAGACTATAAACTCATATCTGGTGTAGGCCTACACCTAAAGTTATTAGGGGTCAAACTTTGCCGATTTTAAACACCATTTGTGGCTGAACCAGGGGGCCCTACAATTCTGTAGGGGGTCTAGAAATTTCTCTTTTTTTGAATTTCTCATAGACATTGGTACATGGTTAATCCATTCTGAACATAATTAGGACCTATAAGTGCACTGTGACATTATCATGGGTCCTTCAAAATCAAATATAATTTGATTGAACAGCACGAAGTGCTGATTTTGACCCACCCTGAATTCCCAACGAAATTCAAAAATCAATATTTTTTGGCATTAGGCATTTCAGACACAGCCAGTGAGTGACCACATTCAACAAGAGGGTCACAACTGATTCAATTAAGAAAAAAATGCCCATCAAAGAGAGCACTTTGTCATTTAGCCCACTTAAATTCCCAAATTTGGTCAAGATCACCAAACTTGACGGCCTGCCATTCGCAAACGAAATGGAATTTGAAATTTTTTCTTGTGACCTCACCTAGGGATCAATGAAAGGTACCCCTGAGCCAAAGGAGAGCAAAATCCAAGAGGGTGGGTGTACACTCAGTCTGCTTTGGCATGGACTGACCCATTATCCTCCGGCAGAAATGTCAAACTGTCAATTACAACGTCTACTAGTGGACTGGTTTTTAAATCCACTCTCATCAAACTAATCAAAACTGTAAACTACAATTTTATCGAAAAAATCAAAAGAAGAAATACTAAATATTGCTTTGTTTCAATGATGCTTACCGATCGAGTCGCCTTGATGGTGTATTTCCGATCATTTTGCAACATGGTTGAAAAATATTTCCAGGCCGCGAGTATCGCCATTAGGCATGGCCCGGTAACCTGGATAAAATTTAACGCAATCGATCGTCCAATCCTAGTTCACCTGAGGGATCACATGGTTTGTCGAATGAACGGTATCGTGTCGGAACAAGATTGTTACTTGTAAACAAATCGTTTCGCCGGAACGTTTCAAGAAATTAAATTTACGATCTTTTGATAATTAGTTAGGGATCGTTTTATTTTAACCTCTGGCATGAGAGATTGAGAATGTGGGTTAAAGATAAGCCACTCTGTGCATGGAGGTAGTAGAGAAGGAGAAAGCTCGCACGCATTCTATTGTACAATCATAATTGCCGCGCTTTGAGGTTTCCAGATCAACGCTTTTGATGATGTAACCCGATTATCACTTATAATCTTTTGTGTTGTATACATGCATGGTCGCACACTTATGTGCGCTATAAATATGCTGAAACAGCATAAGTCATTCTAACTTGTTGAAAATGATGCACATTATGCTTTACATCACTTTCATTGCCTAGTTTAAAAGAGGGCTCAGGACGCGGTTTATTTTGAAACCTCGGGGGAGGAACAATTGTTAGAGTTTTGGGTAAACAAATAAAATCGGACCAACCAGGGCAGTACCGGGCAACACTGAGATACATCTCGTTTGATGGGAGAATTCCTCAACTCAACAATGTGCAATTTGTTTTAATAAGATCTTCGTATTTTTAAAACAGTGGTAAAAACAATTTTACCCGTCCTAAAAATGTGTGTGAACTGCACCATTCCATAATAAACTGTTTAGAAACATTCTGGAACAACATGTTTCAACATATTAATCGTAAAAACATCATATATAAAATGAAATATGAATATTCAAGTTCAAGAGCTAAGTAAATGTATGCGCATCCATAATACATGTTTTATGCATCGTGATTTACTTGTTACTAAATATGAACCCCCATTAGACGGAGTCATTCCAGAAATTATCGGCAATGATCATTAGATCAAAGGTATATCTGTCTCTATTGTGTTTACAATAGGATTTACGTAATGAGCTTAACGCGAGCACACTCCTTCTCTACTACCTTCATGCTCTGTGTTCACATTTTGCAACTAAAATGGGCTTCTCATAAAGCTTAAATTTGCGGGCTATTATGCTGGCCATCTATTCTACATGTATGTATTTGAAACATGGCGGATTTCCATTTCTTGCTGTCATGTAAAGCCTGAAAGCATCAATACTTAAAAGATAGGCTATCAGTCACTTGTGCAGATATATGTTAACATTGGGTTCCATTTCTTGTTTATTGTTCACTGTATGGAAAAGCCTGTTCTGTTGTATCTTGTATTGGTTGTATTTCCCACGCATAATACCAAGGCACCCTCACTAAGTTCGGGTCTGTGAGGGTGCTCGAACAAGGCATATTGAGGTTGGCTAAAAAGTAGTCATTTCGGGGACTGTAATTGGTGTAGATGTCACATTTTGAACAGTCAGTGAGCGGTAAGTGACCAATTTGGTGCTCAGCACAAGTGTCATACTGTTAAGTTAGGCTTACTTCGAATAGCCCGGGCCCCCTGGCCCTGTACTGTAGCTGTTCATACGTCATGTACATACCCAAAACTTTTAAACCCCCTATTCAGAACTCCAGAAAAAATGACCCCTACATATTTTCCAGCATCCCCAGGTCCCATGGTACTAATATATTAACTCATAGTTTTTAAACAGTTCATGTGTGTAGCATATCATTTCATGTGCAGATCATAAGCTTACCGGGAAGCTTACCACCGGCCGGAAGTTCCGCAAGACACTCGTACGTAGCATCGGAAAAGTTGAGTGTTCAAAACATTTTCTTCCATAACAAATAAACATCATGATCTTTTTTGCTTACCAATTATAACTTGCATTTTGTTGTCTCCCTATCACAAAATTATTATTAGTTTTCGGCACCACCATCACGTAGAGCAGGAGCAGGTTATTAATATTAATGAAGTGACGTCATGTACCGTGTTTCGTTAATACTGCATGTAGCCCAGGCCCCAGTTCTCAGGCAGTTATAGTAGGGGAGACCGGGGCAAAGTGGACCAATTTTTTTTTGTCTAGCCCAAACAGGATTACGAAGCAAGGCAAGGCAAAACTTTAGGTTCATAATCTTATCTTAAGACTGCAACTAACAAATGACAATAATGAAGTTGATAAAAATGCAGCCATCAAATGGTGTGAACTTGAAAAGGTCGTTCCGCTTTGCCCCAGGTTCATTGGGCCGGGGTATAGTGAAACGTGAAAGGGGGCATTACAGAAATGCACCCCCTTCAGGTGTGTCTTCATTGTCAACACCACTTAGGGCCTACCTCTTGGTATATCAGTATACTATGGCCGGATAATTGCATACCGGTCAGTTCTGCGTGGGGTCTGTTTCCGGTGTTCTTTGCCCCATCCACGTTGGACTATTGTCCACTTTGCCCAGGTCCACTTTGGCCCAACCATGTGAGATTTTTCTCGACATGCATCACTACCGGTATTAGCTGTTGTAGATGACAAATTAACTAACGCGTTTCTTCATTAATTTATTATAATTAACCCCGGATAATTAAACCTTTTACACAGACCCTAATTAATTAATTATTATCTAAATTGTTTTTAGTTACTTTGGGGTTGTGAAAACGTCCTCCTATTAAAATTAGCATTGGGTCCGACCCCCCTAAAATCATATAGAAGAAAAACTAAAGTAATAGGCCGTAATTGCTATGTGCATCGTCCTTTTTTAGCACGAAAACAAAGTTTTTGCTCGAAATAAATGAAGTCCAAGAAAAACCGGAACAAAATATGCTTGTCCCCCGACCCCAGGCTAAATTTTGAATGCTTCTACCGCCACTTCCAATTAAAGCTATAATGTACGATCTTATAATATGAAATTGGTTAATTTTTTTCAAACCTGATTTTTTTTGCATATTTGTAATGTTTACACATGTCCCAAGTTGCACCTAAATGGAATCGGTTAAATTTGTTGTCTTTGTAGGTCAACAGAGCAAAGTTCGACATAGTATCACTAATTTAAAAAAATTATGATATATTATCATAATTTTTTCCCATAGAACTGTAGTTTACCACGTAAACTTGTATGGCTCAAAATTCGGGCCGCTCGCGCTCGGATGGACAGATAGTATCAGTTTGTGAATGAAGGACATCGTAAGATCCTTATACTAATAGAACTGCATGTTAAATGGCCAAAATAACCAGTGGGGTTTCCTCCTACCTTGTTATTTCAACTTAAAATGGACAATTATTATACTATTATTATTTCAACATTTTGAATAAAGAATAACAAAATTAAAATTTGACGGAAATCGTACATTAAGGCTTTAAACCAATCAACCAACAAACCAGTCAAGCAATCTTTCAATTATTCATAACTAGCGGGATACCCGCGCTTCGCGCGGGTCCCCGCTAGATGAGTAAATGGGAGCGATCACTAAAACAGGAGATTACTGAAAAGGTAGAATCATTGAAAGGTAAATTTTATTTTTCTAAACCTGTCCCTTCTTGCATTTCCATTTTCTTTTCAGTTTCTTCTGCACGGGCCTAGTTTGTTTCCATTAAAACAAAATGCTATTTAGCTTGTGATTTTCCGTATTATTTTCTAAATCTATCCTTTCTTATACGTTTCCCTTTATAGCTTCATTTTTATTAGCTGCTTAGCTTGTGATTTCCCGTTTCCTTCAGTTGTTATTTATTTTTCTTATTTTTCCTGATTAGTTTCTAATTTTAACTTCTTTTTCCTTTAATTTTCCTGATTAGTTTTTTTCTTTCCCTCTTTAGTTTGCTCCTGTTTCATTTAGTTACTGTAACCATAACCCGTATAATAGGCCTACCCCGTACCATTTTTGTCTTTTTTTTCCTTTTTTAAATTCATTTAGCTCCTTTCTTTCTCTTCAGTTTTGCATAGGTCTATTTTGTTCCCATGCTGCTTAGCTTGTGAAACTAATTGTTGGTTGGTTGGTTGGTTGGTTGGTTAGTTAGATTTTAGCTTCCTTCTTTCCTCTCGTATCCTCACGATTTTTTATCATCTTGGTTGGTTGGTTGGTTGGTTAGTTAGATTTTAGCTTCCTTCTTTCCTCTCGTATCCTCACGATTTTTTATCATCTTGGCGGGTAATCTCTTAACCGAATCCAGTACCATGCATATAATCCACAACCCGACCCATCCATAGGCCTACCTTTTCAGTTTTGTTATCTATGCCCGTGTAACGGGGCATAGATATTGTATTTGTTGTGTTTAGTCTTCGACTTCTCCTTATCTATGCCCGTGTAACGGGGCATAGATATTGTATTTGTTGTGTTTAGTCTTCTCCTTCTCCTTCTCCTTCTCCTTCTTCTCAAGATCAGTCCTTTGCACCCCTCTAGCTCAGGAACTAAAGTAGCCCCTGGGCCCATACTTGGTACAATGATGGCCCATGACTCCTAGATACATCCTAGGGTACCCCGACCCCAAAGGTCAAAGGTCATGGGCTACAGGGGGCAGTATGTGTAAAATTTCAAACAGCTCTAGCCAGGGGGGGAAGGAGGATTATGGCCTGTTGACTAACTGAATACTACTATCGCGGATTCAGGGAAACATGATTGCTCAAATACGCAAATTAACGTGGTGTAGGGATTTTTTGAGCATATTCGTTAGAAATATAAAAACAAAGAGAAACATAGACATTCATTTGATCTGTGCCATTTTATTACAGACTGGAATCACTCCAAATGAATACCATATGAAGAAAAACATAAAATCTAAATTTTAGCCATATATATTCCAGTATCCATGGGCCGTTTTCGAGAAAATTTAGCTTTTGTAATAACCTCATAGAGTCAAAGTTCAGTTACAGGTCCGTTTATGTTGGCATGTAAGCGATCGGTTAGGTCCGGGGTTGAGTCTGTTGAGACTGTGAATTTGCCGATACTTCGATTATTCAGGTGAAAATCCTGTGAAAATACGCAACGAACGGAGCCGCAGAGAGATCGAGACCGGCGGTCAGGACAGCTGCAGCAGACGACGTTTTGCACTCATACTCATGCAGTGATTAAGCTTAAAACGTTCCATCAGTCGGAGTTGATATTTATCCATTCTAGGCATCCATTATATAAAACCCAGAGACCAAGGCACTCATATGATTCTGAAGTAAGATCAACTTTCATTGAATTGCATTGCATTGGCATTGCCATTGCTGTACACACAGCATGCACAGCATCGTGATGGGCCATTGGCTTGCAATGCTACTGCTTTTTAGTGCTAGCCTTTATATGTCATGGATTTGAATCTTCTAACGTCCAGCTTTCAAGAAAAGACCTAAATACTGCACTGACTGTGGTAAGTTTATTTAGGGTCATATGCTTATTATCATAGTAATTACTATAATCAAATTAAGTATTTCTTGGCCAAACTGGAACACTCAGTCTCAGACTCAGTGAACGCTAGCCTAGTGCAAGTGGTTCCGAGATATAACACACACGAATATAGCATGGTACGGTACAGAAGAAAGTATCACACCGCATTTGCGATGCGTTGCTTTGCGATGTCGATATATTGATTACTTTTTGCCGCAACTCAACGCAACTCGTCGCATTTCCAAGTTAAAATGTATTGAACTTTAACTTTATTGCGATATCGCAATGCTGTACCGTACCAGTACTATAGTTAGTAGTTTGCAGTACCATGGCATGGCAGCAGTGCGGCAACGCACTGCATGGCGGCAACGCACCGCATCGCAAAGCAACGCATCGCAAATGCAGTGGTAGTATGAACGGACCTTTACACTGCTGACTGTGTACACGCTTCACTACATGGACGCAACGCGCATGTTCCAGTTTGGCCAAGAAATACTTAATTTTATTATTTTTTTATAATTGAATTGATACTACTACCAGCTGACTACAACTATTTAGAAGACCGAATTAAAACGACTAGTTTGCGTCTGACGCCAGGGCAGCGGCGCGGTGTGATTGGTTGCTGATCTGCGCTAGTACGGCATTTTGGTCTGGTTAACAGGACGTCAGACATAAACTAGACTTTTTAATTCGGTCTTCAATAATACAGCCAGGTAAGTAAAATTCCAATTAAATGAACGCAGCGGTCGCACATGCGCAGCCTGACAGTGACATAGCGTGACGTTTTTTGCGTTCACTGTGAGATGTACGTCAGCGTGAGCTGTCATGTCATGATGTTAAGCTATGTTAGTAACGAGGAAGTGAATCAAACCATGGCAACGCACTTGGTGTGATTGGTTTGTATCAAAGGTTGTGTGTTTGCGTTGTAGTTTGAAATATGCGATATATATACGATCATGCGTGGTGTGCGTCCATTAAATGTATGATGTAGCACATGTAATGACTATGTAAGGCGCGTGTGTATGCCCGGGCATGCTTTCTTCTGGCCATGCATGCTATCTGCGCATGCGTTCATAATGTTCGAGTTTATTTATTTATTTATTATTTAACCTGGGGTGACCAATCAATGCACTGGCACCAAGGGCTAGACAGCCAGCCGTGTAGGGAGTGTTTTACACACCCAAATTTGTAATGACATACCCAGTTTTTGCCCGCATGGCCTGATACTTTGTTACACAAATCTTAAATTTACACATCCAGTTTTTTGAATTTACATACCCAAACCTTCAATCCTGCCTAAGACCCTGACTGGCACACTGTTCTCCCTTGGTTCCCTTGGCCAAGAATTAGCTAATTTACCTGATGTATACAATTATTCAATCAGGGTTCCTTTTAGTTTGATCATGTTTATGTGTTAACCATCGCGTACTATGCGCGCAACGTCTAGAGTGCAAAGGACCTTGTGGAAGTTGTGGAAAATAATATGCACTGGATGGCTGGCAGTGTGATTAATTTGTTGAAGAAAATCTGGAAAAAATAATACCAGCAGTGATGTACGAACTCGGTCCTTTAGAAAACGTGCCCCGGGCGCTAACCTTAGGGGCCGCCAAATTGACCAATTCAGCATCGATTCTGTGCCCCTCCAAGCGATGAAAGTCAAAATTTTGTTTGCTCACACACATTACAGCACAAAGTCAGTTAAAAAGAACACTTTAAGACCGATATTCAACTTCTAGTGACCAAAATTAATAAGTGGTAGGCCTTATTTGTCCAACATTTTGTGCGCTCCATGCGCAATTGTTTCAAGATATTCTCGGGAGGGGGCAATTTCGTTTCTTGTCCCAGGCGCTACCAACCCTAGTTACGCCACCTATTGGGGTAACCCGAAAGACCCTAACTTTGGCCTGACCCTGACTTTTTTTTTCAACAACAAACAAACAATACAAAACAACAACAAAAATACATAAAAAAAGGAAATGATTGAAGGAATCCAATTAGCATTTAATCACATACCTATAAATTGAGTTTTTGAGAAAATCTCAAAATTTACTTTACTGACTCGAGGTCCATGAGATCGCAGCATTTTACATTTATACCCCGTTAGTCCGGTTACGGTATGTCAACAATGCAAAGTGTACTTCCATCATGTATTTATTCAATCTACTGTTAATTTCATGAATACAGGTAATAGTATCATCAACGCCTGGTGAAGAATCCACAATGTAGTCATGATAGTGGCACAATCTTGGTCAAGCAGCATGACGACAGTAAAGCTGCAAGGACAGCTCAGAAATTCTGGCTATACTTGAAAACCATACATTGATGATGACCTCTGTTCGAGACATGAGCTTAGCACAGAAGCGGAGGAAGACATGCAATAGGTAATTTATTTATGATTTTTATGAAAGGGGAAGTAGGCATGACAGTGGCAGATCCAGAACCCTCCCAAATCCGCACGCCGCCTCCAGTGGCGTGTCCAGGGGGAGCTTTGGGTGCTGAAGCCCCCCGCCGTTTTTTGGCGATTTTAGCCATCAAGCCCCCCACATAAATCTGAAAGAGGGGCTGAGCCCCCCCGCAGGAAAAGATCCTGGACACGCCGGTGGTCTCCCTGTATCATCGATAAAACACAAACAATATTTCTAATATAGGGCCAACCCCTTTTTGTCGGAAACGTGTAGGACATATTGCACGACACTGGACTACGGTTGTATGCGACATATAATAAATTGATGTGATGTAATGTGCACCGCACAGAATAATGAAACGTGCATAGGATTGTGATTCGTTAATGAAGAGGGTCTTTTTAATTTTGCAAATAAGTGGTATGAAAATGACCCCTATTTGTTGTGTTTCACAAATCTCTTTTCTTTATCTGAAAATACCCCCAAATTTCGTGAAATTTAAAACGAGCATTAGTACCCATGGATACACTGAGTGCCAGAACCGGGGAGCCCCTATTGCCAGGAAGATTGGTTTTTAATTCAAGCTTTAATGTAGTGTTGTATAAGGTTCTCCCCTTGGAATTAAGAAGATTTAACCTTTAACATGTCCAAATCGCCCATAAGACGATAAAAAAAACCCTGTCCTATGATCGGACGGGCCTCAGGTTCAAGTATGGTCGGTCAGTCTGGCTTTTTTTTGTTTTGGAAATGACCCAAAAATCACCAAAATCTGTAAATATTTTTTTATTGTTTGTGGAAAAAAATTGTTCTTGAAATTTTTGAAATTTGGGTTGGCATTCAGTTGTACAGGAAATTTTTTTTCCCCAATTTGTTCAAAATCTAGGTCGGTCAGGCCTGTAGAACAGGGTTTTCTTTATTCATTGTCTAATATAACAGTATCTGGACTGCTCAGGTTTGTTTGTAGCACTGCATGACCCATCATGGAAGCTCATGGAGGTGCCTAATTGAGGTTCCCTATAAATCGTCCATTTGTGCATGGGGAGCTAGTTGTGATTCAGAAAATGCACTACTTGGTCAACTTGTTTGTGCATGATGTGTGCCAATGTTATATACTGAAATTTTGAATACAGTTCAATACATTCTGTATAGGAAAATTTGTTTCCCAATTTGTTCAAAATCTAGGTCGGTCAGGCCTGTAGAACAGGGTTTTCTTTATTCATTGTCTAATATAACAGTATCTCTCTCTCTCTCTCTCACTTATTTTCAGAGCTCAGATCCCCCAGGATATAAGTTCTGATTGAACACCTGAATGGTCACCTCAAGAAGAAGTTCCCCTGCTTTGATGCCCGCTTTGATGGTGCTGGATAGTGTGCCTGTGATAATATATTGTTGTTTGCAGCATTCTGGTCAACATCAGCCAGGATTGATCATTCATGTAGGCCACCAATCATGTGGAAGCTGCTGTTGCTGATGAAGTAGACCTGGGACCTGGCCCAGTGTTGATGTGATGGACCCTCCCTAAAAATAACCAATTGCACTACCCCGCCCCCACAAACTGATGAGTCATTGTTATACCAAGAACAGTGGAAACTCATTACAATAAAATCTGCCAACATAAAAATTCCTGATAACACAAAACTTTTCCAGAGTATATACATTATATGTAACAATTTTCCTGATAAGTGATAACACAAATTCCTGAAATGTGAACTAAAATTCTAGGCCCTGGCACTTTTGGGTTTTAAGATTCCACTGTTCTTGGAATTGCTATGAATGCTGTTGCTGTCAGGGGTGGTGCAATAATTATGTGTACCCCCGGGGCAGGGTTTGCAGGTTTTTGCCGCAGGTGGAAAAAACCGCGGTTTTAACTGCGGTTAAAACCACTTGGCAAAAACAGTTTTTGCCAGTTTTTGCCAGCAAAAATGGCAAAAATTAAAAAAGTGATCTATAGTTCATTTTTTTTCATCTCAAAACAAATTATTAAGTTACAAAAATTATTTCCTGAGTGTAACAAGGTCAGATTTTGTAATTATAAATAACATATTAAGAAATTAAAGGTATACATGGGTTTTCATTGCTCAAGTGCATTTAACCGATATGTGGCAAAAATCAAATTTAAAACTTGTTCCTTTTAAGGACTTGATAAGAAAAAAACTATTTAATGATTCACTAAAAGTTTTGTGATACTGTTTATGAGCTTAATATTTGAGTGACTATATGTGAGTTTTTGCCAGTTTTTGCCATTTTTGCCGGTTTAAACGAGGCAAAAACTGGCAAAAACAGGTTTTTGCCAGTTTTTGCCACTTTGCCGGCAAAAACAGGTTTTTGCCGGCAAAAACCGAACCCTGCCCCGGGGTGGTGAATTCTCAAAATGGTCTGCCAAAAATTGCTTGCCCGCCCTCTGGCTGTGCCAAAAAATCTTTGGCCCCCCCCCTTTTGATGTGCCAAAAAACCTTTGCCCCCCCCCCTTTTCATGTGCCAAAAAATCTTTGCCCACCCCTCCTTACACAGCAAAATCTTTGGGAACCTGAATTTAAAACCTTAAATTGTCTTATCATATAATGCGAGCAGGAAATTTTGCATATTTTAATGTGTTCCTAACGTTTTCCTACACCTTTTTAGTTCGTAATATAGAAACGGTGCACAAAATATCTGTGCCAAAAACTGCTTGCCCCCCCCCCTTTTGACCTGCCAAAAATTGCTTGACCCCCCCCTTTCAACCTGCCAAAAATCTTTGCCTCCCCCACCCCTTTGGGCCTGCCAAACCCCCCCCCATAATTCACCACCGGGGTACACATAATTATTGCACCACCCCTCACAGTCAGGAATAAACTACAATTGTTTTATTTAACTTTTAGATATGTTTACCTTTTATAACTTTATTTCCCATGCTGTATGCATGCATTTTACAAAAGCTCACACAAAAGCTTTTTCAAGTCTTGTGTAGTAGTGGAATAGCCGGTGCCTAATTTGCATAATTCTAAAATGACAAATTAGCAGGGTGTAATTTCAATGTTGGTCAAACTTAGTTAAAAAAAATACCAATGTATTCCTCTCATCATGACAAAGTATTTCCTATTCAGTTACAGCAGAAAAGGGGCAAATTTTCCCAATGACCTATAGTTAGTATAGGGCGCTATGGGGTGATATTTGAGTTAGCATTTCGTCTTGCTACATTAGTGGAACCAATAATTTTTGACATCCTTACACCTCAAATTATAAAACTTGACTTGGTTCCATTTTTTGCTATGCCCCCTATGCTGCCCAATAGGGGTCAAAGGTCATAATGGGGCCAAACTTCTATTGGACTTTGGCTGCATTAAATCTGATGGGGGGCAGGACAATACAAATTGCACCAAAATTATGAATTAAGTATATGTTTGAGATTTCTTATGTTAAGGGGAGTAATTTAACGCCAGTTTCGAATAAATCGGACCATTTTTAAATTTTAATCTCTGTGAATGAAAATTTTGACATTTGACCTATTCGGCCTTATAACTCCTGAACTAAGCACTGTAGAAAAATATGACAATTGACTTTTTTATTTCCTGTAATGAGAAGAACAATTTGAGATACATAACAACATGATGGGACTGTTTTTTAAAACTTTAAAACTTAAAAGTTTTGGGCCCACTGTGACCTTCGGCCCCTTGTGGGAACCACGGGGAAAAAAAAAAAAAAATGGAACCAATCAAATTTTCATCCTTTCAGGTTAAGGATGTCAAAAAACATTGGTTCCACTAATGTAGCAAAAGAAAATCCCAAACCCATAGTGCCCTATACAAAATGTGGCATTATCTTAATTATATCCATACAGTATCTATGCGCAAACTATTTTTACTTCAATTTACTCGGGGCCGGGGAGCTAGGACCACTTTCTGTGCACCCCCACAGGACCAAACCAAACCAACTTATTTAGGTTCCTGAGATGACCCCAAAACATAATCAGGATGTTCCCAAAAATATAAACTGGCCCCAAGGGGGGTAAAAGGTCATCGAACTTTGCATAGGGTCAAAATTTTTAACTTGCTCAAATTGTGTTAAAAACCATTCCATTGTATTCCCCTAGTCACAAGGATTCAGGAAATGTATAGTTTGACCTATCTAGGATGTACCGTTCTTGAGTTATAACCAACAAGGTCAAAGGTCACGTTTTTGCCTCTATGGGGTCGAAAACATCAAAGTGTCTCGATTTTGCCAAAAGAGGTATCAAAATGTTCGCTTTTGATGAAACAAATCAAATAAGGATAGGATTGTAATATCTTGATGTTGTTACCTAGGTAACACAGCAAAATATGTCAAGTAGGCCCTACCATTGAGGCCTATTGACCTTGACCTATTTTGCTGTGTTACCTAGGTAACGAAACATCCAAGAGTAATTGATATATTTAAAAAATAAAATTTACCAGAGGAACAATTTCAGACATATTTTCTGTATGTATGTAAGTAGGGGTGTCTATGTTGGTGTATGTGATAAAATAGATACTATTCCAAAAATATCCCTACTACTGGTACTGAACTCAAACTTATAAACAGCAATGCCAATGATCATTGGTTAGGAATAGGGACCTTTAATATGGAGACCAAAAGGGTGCTGAGTTCAAGGGTCATCTTGGGTTCAAATGAGGTCTCCAGGAAGTAATAAATAATTAGGCCATAAAAAATTGCTTGATTAACGTAACGTAAAAAATTAGGGTAGGTCGGTCGGCAATTCTTAAAAAAAAAATTTACACACATTTTAAGCGGTAAATTGCGTATGATAAAGGCCTTGGAACTTTTATGTTTTAAAAATTTTGTTGCAAAACATAAGAAAAAAGTCTAGGGTTGGGCCTATTTTAGGGTCGGTCAGGTTACGCCAATCAAATGATTTTTTAGGCCTTAGGGGCTATCATTTTCTGCGGAAGGGGGGGTCCAAATATATGGGGATCATATTTTTTGGAAAGAAAAATTTGGGGGGTCATCAAAATTTTGATGACCAAAATGTAGGAGTCACTAGATGACCACAGATAGTGTGTTTATTTTATTCAAAAAGACTGATTTCAATACAATTTTGGCCTGTTAGGGGATAAGGTGTATTGGTGGTTGGTGGGGGGTCATAAATGCAAATGTGACCGTACACCACGAATGAGCCGTAAATGTCCTCAATTGTATTCTGAGTTACAGTGTAAAATGGGCATGAAGGTCATATTCATAGGTATTTCAATTTGGTGCTACGTGTATCTCATTAAATGAGGTACACGTAGCACCAAATTGAGGTACCTATGAATACGACCTTCATGCCCATTTTACACTGTACAATTGAGGACATTTACGGCTCATTCGTGGTGTACGGTCACAAATGTAAATTTGGGACCCCCTTTCTGAAGAAAATGATAGCCCCTTACCCAAGGTTGATTAAAATTCTTCTTGTATCATGTTTATGGGAAGGGTGAAGAAGGACAATGGAATCAAAAGTCATCCAGGGGCCGTATACATTTTGTTATTTCAGGAAATGGTTCTGATTGGGCAAAAACCAGGCATGAGAATTTTCAGTTTTTAAACTTAATTCAGTTTTTTTCTTAGCCAAAATTTCCACAACTTTATTTAACTTCAGCCTCTTTTTGGTACTTTTTGCCCAACTTCACACACATTTTTGGTTTTAAGGAAAGTGTACATGTATGTAGCATGCCTGAAATATTTGCTGGAATATATTTCTGCTATGAAATGCTTCAGTTCATGGAAAATCAGTGGCATCCATATGTGACACATCACGGGGTTTGCAATTGCTTGCTCAGAGCAAATAGCTTAATGCATTTCTGGTAATGCTCAAATCAGTCACAAATTTCAAAGACTTGGCACATTCTTAGTATTCAAAATCTTGAATACAGGCTAGTTAGCTCAATATTTAAATATTTTATGTTAATTTTGATTATCGCCGGTTATGATAAAGATTAGAAAATGTGAAAAAATAGAATGCAATTAGTCTTTGTACAAGTATTTGGGTTTGATGTCACAGCCCGGGGGGGGGGGCACTTCAATATGAAATGCATATAGGTGTAGGGCTGGCCTTTTTCGCACTAAGGGGCATTTGGTGAGATCAAAATGTAAAAAATATGGGGTCATTGGGTGAGAGCATGATTTTTGCCATTCGGTGAGAGCAAAATGTAAAAAATATGGGGTCATTGGGTGAGAACATGACCTTTTTTTAAATGGAATCTTTGGGTGAGAGCGAAACAGCGCCACAAAACCTCAAACATTTTCTAGTCCTAAATGGCTTCAAATTTCATTGTTTTTTCAAAATAAGTAACAAAATCAGTGATAAATGAAAGTAAGGGTCTTTGGGTGACAGATCAAATGGAAAATGGGGGTCTTCGGGTGACAGAGCATGTGTTAAGTAAAAAAATATGGGGTCTTTGGGTGACAGCGATGCTGAAAAAGGGGTCTTAACAGCCCTACATACGCGTCACCTCCAAAGTTGGAGTGCCCCCGGTCACAGCCTACAAAAAATGCCCTAAATATGCAAGTATTTTGCCCTTATTTTAAAAAATTGACCAAATATTAAAATATGATGACTTTCATTACCATTAGGGACTGTTCACAAACACTTGTTGGGGGCTGATGCAAAAAAATTTCACAGCAAAATTTTTTTCGGGGCCCCCCTTGTCAGATCTCAAAAATTTCAGGGCCCCCCCATGAAAATTATGGGTTAACCCCATAGAAAAGCATATAAACTCAATTTTCCCAGGAAAATTTCAGGGCCCCCCTTAAGAGGGTCAAAACATCTAAGGCACCCCTCATTTTGCATCAGGCCCCCTAACAATGGTCCCTGATTTAACTGTTTCATTTGGCAAAACAGGATATTTTTTAGTTTAAAAAATGGTACAAGGGTGCAACTTGCTAGACTTGAGTCCGGTCCTCGTTTACGGAGGTTAGGGTTGGGGTAGGGCAGAGCTGCCAACTCTCCCTCTTTTCGCAGGAGACTCCCTACTTTTAACCCTTCAGAACCCTTAATTGTTGGTCATCTCCTGAAAAGGAAATGGTTTCAGCCCATTAAGGAGGCTGTGTACTCTCAGACATGCATGTAGTACAAGTGCAATAACTTTGTAATTATTTAGCAAGACATATAAAAGTATACATTTTTATGAAGGCAAGACATCAATAAATCTTAATATAAATACAGATTTGGGGTAAAACAACAATTATGAAGAAAATCACAAAAAGTGAGTTACATCATAACAAAAAACACTCTTTCCAAAATATATTTTATTTTGTTTTGAGCTCAATCTTGAGGCTCCATTCCAAAAACGTTTTTTTTATTTTTTTGATATTGGTCTTATTTTTTGAGATATTGACCATATAAGGCGTGTTCACACTATGCCTGTTTTGCCCTGGGTCCCGGTATAACCCGGGTTGATTATAAGTGTGAACAGGAAAAACCTCAAAAATCGACCGGTCAATATTTTTCAACCTAGGAATGAGCAGGTTAAAACCGGGTATGACCCGGTCAATTGTAGTGTGAACAGAAATTCACTGTTTGACCTGCATTACTAGAAGTATAAACACAACCATTATCATTCCCTTTCTATTGTTTCTGTCTGCACTGGGAAAAGAATGATTCAGTTCTTTGGCAATAAAATCAATAAACATCTATTCCTGAGATAAGAAAGTTATTCATGCAAACAAATTACTAGTATTATCGAATCAAGAAGTAACAATTATTTTGTGAGTTTTAACCCAAAACAGCTACAAGAAGTAACTAGATAAGATTACATAAGGTGGAATTAGAAAAAAAAAAAAATGAGCATAATTAGGCCGGGAGCCTGTTATTATACCAGTAATAGTCAATGACAGAATATGTACACGCCTGCATTTTTCCAGTAGGCTTTAGCCAAAATAATCAACCCGGGTCAATTTTCTTCATGAGAGTGGTTATAGTGTGAACAGAATTTTTTTCAACCCGGGACCCAGGTACAACCCGGATTAACTCGGGTCCCGGGTAAATAATTTATATGTGAACACGACCTAAGGCATCAAATTGAACTTTTTAAAATTCACAAACGCCTATTTACACAAAATGATGCCTAAAATCGAAAATAGACCAAAATATAAAAAAATGAGAAAACTGTTTCTGAGTCGATCATGCTTTTTACGATGATCATATTTGCTTACCTATAGATGCTGTATTTATTGAGTTGTCGTGTACCTAAATCGTCATTTTACCGAGAAGATGAACATTGAAATAATGGCTGTTGAAGTTTAAAGTGGTCACATTTTGCGCTTTCATCGAATCTCGCAGGAGAATGCGGCAGTTTTTATTTTTCTACCTTACATTATATAAACATCGGGTAAATCCACGGCCCCTTGAGAAGTTTGAGCGAAATCCATTTATAACTTGATATTTAAATCGGGAAAGAAATTGAAAAACCCACATTTTATCAGCTAAAACGGAGCCATTTGACCACTAGGTTTTTGTGCTTCCGTGGTGTCTCCATAAGATGCGCCACAAGATGCAGATAAGCGTCAGCGTATCGTAAGCGATATTTGTGCGTTAACATGCGATGCGTTGTTGCTGCAGCGTGTACCCTGTTGGTACAACAAAGATTTTCTTTCCTTTTCAATTTCAAACACGAAAGTGGAATAGTGAAATAAAATCCTTAGAATATTGCAGTTGGAGTTTACAAATCTGGATTTTCATTCCTTGTATTTATAAAAAACATAACAAAGTACAAACATATCAAGAAAACTCAATTTTGCTTGAAAGAAACAATGTCTAGAGTACACAGCTGCCTTAAGATGTACACATTTTGACAAATCTCCCTGATTGCAACAGGAAATCTCCCTTTTTTTAAGATTCAAATATCGTCAGCTCTGGTAGGGCAGTCTTGTAATAAGACTAGTAGAGTTGCACCCTATTCGCAATCGCTCCAAAAAAAATAGTGCTGTATATAGTAGGATTGAGTGGCCTAACTAGGGGGACAAGGGGGGGCAATGTGCCCCGGCACTACCACTAGGGGGGCGACAAATCGGCCTCACTTAAAAAAATATTGAACCTGTGACCATTTGGCATGCATGAGCATGATTGCAATTTCATGTCTTTTATCACCCCAGCGTCCAAGATATTCTCGGGTGGGGGTAGGGGCGCCAATTTTGTTTCTTGCCACGGGCGCTACCAAACCTAGGTTCGCCACTGATAGGATTTTGATCAGATTGAATGATTTACAGGAAAGATGTATCTTGTTCAATTGATCATATCATGGAAGTATGTACTTCCATGAAAAGATACTGATAAATCTAAATTTTTATTGGTCAAACGTACCTTTTAGAAATAGTACTGCTGATTATTTAAAATTTATTGGGTAAGTGTATCCTGATCAATTATTTTTTCTACAACAAACTTTATTAAATAAATATAAGAATTAATTTGCTGAACAATATTACCTGTTTTTTGGTGTGAATTTATTTTGTCTCATATGTAGATAAGGTTATCAATTAACTTATACCCTTTTCCCCTTTCCTTTTGCCAGCCATCACTACCCATGGCCAGAGAATTACTTATCTAAGTTTGTTTCACAGCAGATATTTATTATTTACCAAATTTCACAAGTCCTGGTCTGTGACATAAAGTTTGACATAAAATGTGGGAATTTTCACACATGTAATTTTGTGTGCTTTGCCAATTTTGAACTACAGGATACCAGTTTTTTGCAGTCCTATACATGAATGAACACAATTATTATTTGAGCAGTTATTATTTTCGTGGTATCTGCATTAAGCGTGAAAAGCACAAATGTTCTGTGAAAATGTCCACGTTTACATTATTCATGTGCCGTACTTGTACTTGTACTCGAGTACCAATTTCCATGCCCATGGCTCTGTTCCCGTACCCGTACTCATACCCTATTTTGGTTTGACTTTCAGACCTGTACCCGTACCGTACCCATACTCATGGACTGGGAGTAGCTTTTGTACCCATATGTTATTAAAAAAAACCACTAAATACAAACAAAATAATCAAAGTTTCAAAGCATAAGCAAATTTTGGGAGTCATTTTATTTATTGCATACACAACATTTTGACTTTTTGATACACAATTGACATCTTCAAAATACATTTAATATCCCTGGCATGGACCTAGACTACTTTCTATTGGTGATTTGGTTCTGTGGAAGGTAGATGCCCAATTTTCCTAATTTCAGTGGTCTTGGTGTTCGGAAAATTAATATAAGGTGTGCGAAAACCTGTTCTATGGACGGACTTGCAAAAAACAAGTTTTGCAATAGACTAAATGACCCTAAAATATCACCGAAAGCATAATTGAAAAATAATACCCAGCTGTATTCCATCAAATTTTGGTTAAAACATGCTTTTTTCATGATTTTTATAATTTTTTACCTAAAATGCTTTTACACTATTTTGGGGAGTGAAAATTTATTTATTTGACAAGAAATGTATATCAATGTATTGAGCTGGATCTTTGAATTAAAAAAGTTCACACCAACTTATTTCTGTGACCCATAGTTTTTGATGAACCGTAAAACCCCGTCTACAAGCATATATAGTGTTTTTTATGAAAGCTAAATTAATTCGAAGCAAGCGTAAATATACCAATACAATAGATTGGTCTTAAGATAACACTTGTTTGTATATGCTTGGATCCGTAATTTATTTGCTCAAACTCCATAATGGCGCCTGGATTAATGTAGCTTTCCATCAGAAGCATTCTATATGCTTGTAGACGGGGTTTTTACGATATGCCTTCCAGAAAACCATATATAGACTATTATAAGCCATGCGTCTCACGGCCCTTGGTTTTCCACTTTCGTTGTCCACTCTTGGGCAGAACATGAAAACACAACAAATCAAGAGTTAAGATATGTCTGAATTAATATTCAAAAAGTTCCCACGCTTTTACTTTACTCATTTAGGAGTTATTTGGGGTTAAAATGTGTTTTTCGTGATTTTTTTCCATTTTTGCCCAAAAAAATTAACAAAAACAAGCTATAATTTGAAAGGGCCATAGATCAAAAGGTCACAGACATTCACCATCATTAACTTTTTTGTTCAGAATAACTAGGTTGATATAATCATGATAATGACATATTTTTTAAATCAATAAAATATATATTTATTTTTTTCCCCATGCAAAAATTACATTTTTAGGTCAAAAATGGCCAAAATAGCACAAAAATATGGTTTTTGCCATTTTTTTATATTTTAGAGTTGTGCTGTGACATTTTTATTCACTAGTGTTAGACATCCATGTGACATGTAACATCTACTATAGAAATGAAATTTCTACTCAATTTATTTTGAAAGTTACAGCTATTTTAATATTTGACATTTTTGGGCAAAAATGGAAAAAAATCACGAAAACCCCATTTTTAACCCCAAATAACTCCTAAATGAGTAAAGTAAAACGTGGGAACTTTTTGAATATTAATTCAGACATACATTTACTCTTGATTTGTTATGTTTTCATGTTCTGCCCAAGAGTGGACTACGGAAGTGAAAGATAAATGCCCATGTCTCATAGTCTAATAGGCTATTTCAGCATGAAATACATATTACACTAAGCCAAAAAAGAAACTTATAATTTTTCACAAGGTCATATCTTAAAATCCTGTCTATCAAAATTAACCAAAATTACACACAGGATTGCCTCAATACTCTACTCTAAACACATGTCACTAACTATGCAGTTGTCCAACTGACACAACAGCAAAATGCACTGACAAGCAACACCTTCCTGGACCACATTCACAGCGCAACAGATTTCTTTGGCTACGTTCCAATTATTCGCCTGTGAATGTGATCCCGGAAGCTGTTCTGTGTCAGTGCATTTTACTGTTGTGTCAGTTGGACAACTGCTTGGTTACTGACATGTGTTTAGAGTAGAGTATTGAAGTAATCCTGTGTGTAATTTTTGTTCATGTACAGGCGAATAATTGGAACCCAGCCAAAGAAATCTGTTGCGCTGTGAATGTGGTCCAGGAAGGTGTTGCATGTCAGTGCATTTTGCTGTTGTGTCAGTTGGACAACTGTTTGGTTACTGACCAGTGTTTAGACTACCCCGTAGTCCACTTGCCCATTGTGCATACTCTGGATATTGTATTTAAGCTTAAGACTCTGACTTATTTAATGTGTGCACAATTGATAGATTTTCACATCTGATCAGTCACCCTACTCCCTCTGTTTGTTAGCTTCCCAAGTGGACTACTGACATTGCCTTGCGGTTAAGATTTTTAACACGGGACTCTATGGAGAGTTAGGCCAATTTCTGGCCTAACTAAAATTGACTATGATGTAATGCATCTTTAAATTGATCTGATAAACAAGTATGCTTGACAGTGTGTTTTTAGAGAGCAAAGTCCAGGGGTTAAAGTTCTGCTTACAATTCAAAGTTCATAGTCGAAATTTCGGGGTTCGCTATCAATAAACTGGTAGATTCCAAAATCAGAATTGTTCAGTATTAAAGTGAGCCGTTATAATTATGCAAGATAATGTTGCATTCAATTACTTTTATTGTCACTAATCGTCTGATATTTTTAACTCTTTATGACCATTTTACTATTGAATACTTTAATTTTAATAAACATCAGTATAATTTTGAGTTCAACGAAATGGGTTCATCATGACTAATAATAACATATTTTTAATAAATTTCGACTATGGCATAGTCTAACCAGTGTTTAGAGTAAAGTATTGAAGTAATCCTGTGTGCAATTTTTGTTCATTTTTATGGAGAGGATTTTAAGATATGACCTTGTGAAAAATTATAAGTTTCTTTTTTGGCTTAGTGTATTTGGATTTTTCCACTTTTATACATGTAAATACATAGACCAAATAATACATTTTACCCAAAAGGTCTCTATAAATTTTTTTTATTTTATTTATTTATTTTTTTCGCTTTTGGAGTGGCCCTGGACCAAGAGCTAAATGCTTAACAGTGATGTCACATTTCCGGAATTTTCAGTTTCCAGATATGAGAAAATCTCCAATTTTAAAATGAAAATTCCTTAGAACCCTGACTGGATGATTTATAGACACACTGTACTGTGCAAAAATGGTGATGCAATTTTTCATGTGTATGTGAATGATATGATACTGGAAGTATGTATTCACAGATAATAAATGTTTTTATACTATAAAGTGAAGTATTTTTGCATTTTGCCCCATGAAATTGCATCTCCAGTGGTGCTCAAGTGTGTTAAACCCCTCTGGCTTCGCCCCCTCGACCCCCACCGGGGCGTTGCCCCTGGACCCCACCAGGGGCCCTTAAGCGGGCCCCTGGACCCCCGGTCGCAACAGGCGAGAGCTCCGCTCGCTCTGCTTCGCAATTTCATTGCCTTGGGTTTTTTTTCTTAAAGCACCAATCACACCCCTGCCTTTGTTTCCTATTGTTTATTGTTAAGTTCAATGGAGCATATCTCAATAGTGGCACTGGCGACATCCGGGCTCAGTTGTGGTGGATGGTCACATATTTACTTTCAAAGTTATGTCTGTTTTAATAATTGGCATTTTTGGTTTAAAAAAAAGGAAAATAATCACAAAAACTGCATTTTTCAAACCAAATATCTCAGCTCATGTCGCTTTTCAGAAATGCCTGCCAGAGTAATCAGAAAGATGGGACTGTTATTTTTTGGATAATTTCAACCTGGCTGACACTTTTGCCTAAAAATGATGCACAAAAACTAGAGCAGATAGACCGCTGTGATCTTTCTACTATGATCATGCAGTGTAAATGTAGTCAACTTAATATAACAGATATACCACTGATTACACAGTGTATAGTGCTATCTACTGAAGATAGCAGACACACTGCTGATCATGCAGTGTAAAGTGCTATCAACTGAAGATAGCAGACATACCACTGATTACAGTGTATAGGCCTACACATTGATTACACAAAGTACCAGTCCTCTTACCCCTTCTCTCTCTCTCTCTATCTCCCTTTCTCTTTCTTTCTCTCTTTTACCTTTTTTAGGGATCTACTTTTTTAGTATATACGCCGTAGAAGTGACATAGTTAATCGGATTAACTACCATAGCAATAGATGAATACAATTTTGGCTATATCGCCCCGCACTACAGCGTTCATGCGGTAACCGATGCATTGAACCATAAATGTCAAAGAAATCCTGATCACTTGCACCTGTAAGATTAGTCTCTTTGAAAAGAGTGGTATTCTATTATATGATTGAAGACAGGTGATGAGTGCAACGTGCTGCAGTGCAGCGGTATATTCAAAACTTGTATTCATCTATTGCTATGGTAGTTAATCCGATTATGACGCTCACTTCTACGGCGATAGTGTTACATACCTCATATATAGATTCCTGTCATCTGATTGGTTAAGGGGTACTACACCCTGTGGTAAATTTGTGACTATTTTGCATTTTCTCAAAAATAATAACACACTGGTAACAAAAGTTATGTATATTATTGGGGCAAGGGATCCAATTACTACACTGAAATTTCAGTAACTCAAGACAAGCGGTTCAGCATATATGATAGGAAATGAGGTACATCCTAGCAGTACCTTATTTCTTATCATAAATAACGATTCCTTGCCCCTATAATACACATAACCTTTGTTACCAGTGTGTTATTAGTTTTTGAGAAAAATGCAAAAATAGACACAAATTTATCGAGGGGTTTAGTACCCCCTTAAAAGTGCAGTCATTGAATTAGCTATGCCCTCCTTTTTAAGAATTACGTAAAAACTGAACTATTCCCCGGGCATAGTCATTTTCACATCATCGGTGTGCGTCCCGATCAAACTCTACGTGCGCGATGACGTGTTAGCATTACATATCGGCGCCAACCCGCTGCCTGCCAGTTGCGGTGACGCGATCAGTTCATAACAAAAAACTTTCTTTGTAAATTTTACCATGGCCTATGAACAATAAAATAGGCCTTTTAACCAATCAGATGACAAAAAGTATATAAAACAAATATTGACTGCTTTATTCGGGTCATAGTTAACATTATAGGCCCACGGTGATCTCAAAACCATGCTATGACCCTCCGCTGTGCCTTGGGAGTCAGCAGTCAATATTTGTATACTATCTACTGAAGATAGCAGACACATTGCTGATTATGCAGTGTAATCAACTGAAGATATCAGATATACCACTGATTACACCCCGGGATTAGTGCTATCTACTGAAGATAGCAGACACACTGCTAATCATGCAGTGTAAAGTGCTATCAACTGAAGGGTTTAGTTTGAAGGTGATTATGTTCTTATTATGCTTTTTTTTTTTTTATGGATGATAAATAGAATTAGCCCAATTTGCAATTAGCGAGCCATTCCCAAACCAGCGAGCATCTTAGTTCATCATACAGGTATAAGAGTCCAGCACAGAGCCTGCACAATTCTGTTGCAATTAGTGGTGGGTTAAGCCCATTATTTATCTTAATTCGGCTACTTCTTCCACAGCAGTTTTTAACATGACACATACAGCATTTGTCATTCACGTGAGGCCACAAATTAGTCCCCCAGATCATTAAAGATAGTCTGATAAAATGTCACTTAATATTGCCAAAGATAATTCAATTCATCTCTTGACTTTTGCTGAAGGCTGGTACTTTACATAAATACTAATTTATAGCATTGTTTGACAAATTGTGTAGGTTGAATAAACGGTACCAACAAGAAAATGTACGCTCCATTCAAAAAGCATGCTTTTTTTCTGTAACCATGGCAGCTCTATAAGAGGTAGATTGATGTCCTGAGGTCCCCTTTTCAAATCATCATGCCCCTGTGAAAGAAGACAATAATAACAAGAACATAATTATTTAAAAAGCTTTAATTATAAAACCATTTGATGTATAATCAATGTTATTGCATGCAATGCATGGACGAAATCTACCAACATGAATTTCAACCAATGAATTTTTTGGATCTTGGATTCTATACCTCCCTGTAAACTTAAAGTGGAGGTGTGATTGAAAGGTCTATTTTTGTTCACGGAGTGAACATTTCCCCCACTTGGACCCATATCTCATGCACAGTTTATCCCTTACATGCACTGTGTCTTGAATAGCTATTGTAGCCCATCAACCCTGTGGTTAAGAGGCTAGGAAATAATTTCTAATGTCTCATACCCGGGTTTATATCCCTTTATCTAATCCTGCCCCACATGACAAGGATCAGTGCATAGTCCTAGTTAGATATGAAATGGAAAGTTAGAACAAATTACTATACACCTGATCCATGAACTGTGTCTTTTTGAAAGACTCTTCTTGTTTGTTTGAATCAGGGTCCTGCGTCACAACATTTAGCTAGAACAGATAATTTTGAAAGCTGAAGTTGTCTGATGAGTAACAGGGGCAATGTGGCGCAGTGGTACAGGCTCTACCTCACAATTGGAGGGTTGCAAGTTCAAGCCCTGGTGGTACCATCGTGTTGTGCACTTGGGCAAGGCGCTGTAAGCTTAAGGGGGTACTACACCCCTTTGGTAAATTTGAGACTTTTTTTTGCATTTTTCTCAAAACATAATAACACACTGGTAACAAAGGTTATGTATATTATTGGGGCAAGGAATCAAATTACTTCACTGAAATTTCTGTGACTCAAGACAAGCGGTTCAGTATAATATGATTGGAAATGAGGTACATCCTAGCTGTACCTCTTTTCTTATCATAAATAACAAACTGCTTGTCTTGGGTCACTGAAATTCCATTTTAGTATTTCGATTCCTTGCCCCTATAATACGGATACATTTTGTTACCATTGTGTTATTAGTTTTTGAGAAAAATGCAAAAATAGACACAAATTTATTGAGGGTGTAGTATCCCTTAAAGATTTAAGGAGTGCTTTAAATCACACTCATTATGATCATTTAAGGAGTGCAGAAGAGTGTGATAGCACTCACAGAACTCTCACACTCCTCAAAACTCTAAGCCTGTTTTACTGCATGAAAGAACTGAATATTGCATAATGCTTGCCATTATGAACATTTCCTCCAAAAAATAATACTTGACTTGGTACTTGACTTGACCCCGCCAAAAAAACTCCTGGCGCCACCACTGGCTGTGGCTCAAATAATCATGGCTCAAAATGAACATCATAGTCGACAAACAATAATTTCATCCCGGTACACCACTGTTCGACAGTGTCTCACGCCAAGCAATTCCAAAATGTTGAAAGCCCTGCCACCTACCTTTGATCTGAATTTGTTTACTGTATAGTAGTCTGGTGGCAGACCAAGGTAGGTTGGTTTTGCCAGTTAAAGTGTTTTTGTTTCTGGATTATTGTTCTATGGATGGTACAAAATGAGATTCCGAGGGATGTAAAATTGTCACCCCTGAGCAATTCGAGATATCCAAGGTCAAAGTTTATACAGGGGTCAAAATTAACAACTTGTCCAATTTTGTCCAAACATATGTCAAATTATTCCTCTTGTCATACGAATTCAGAAAATATATAGTTTTACATATCTACGCCTTATCGTTGTGGAGTTATAAGCAAAAAGGTCAAAGGTTAAATAGAGAACTCCACAGGGGTTGAGATTGAAAAATGCTCCAATTTTGATGAAAATGGTCTCAAATTGGTCTTTCTGTACCACAACTCGGACAATGAATAGTTTGAACTACCTAGAATGACTTGTTGCCTTGGTAACACATCAAAATAGGTCATTGTCAATTGAGTCCTACTGATGTTGACCTACTGGTACTTCTCTGAATGCTTACCTAGGTAACGAGTCATTACAGTTGGTTATAACTATTCTTTAGTCAATTGAGATAACAGTGCCAACAATTTGAGACCATTTTCATCAAAATTGGAGCATTGTATCTCTATCAGCCCCTGTGCTTCTACAAAGTTAACCTTTGACCTTTTGGCTTATAACTCCGAAACGATAAGTCGGAGGTAGGTCAAACTATACTTTTTCTGAATCCTTATGATCAGAGGAACATTTTGGTATGGTATTTAAAAAAAATTGTGCAATTTTGAATTTTGACCCCTGCATAAACTTTGACCTTGGAAATCTTGAATTGCCCAGGGTGACAATTCTACATCCCCATAATCTCATTTTGTACCACCTATAGATTAATAATCAGCAAAGAAAAACACTTTAACTGGCAAAACCATCTAATCAAATAAAACAATAGTTTGCAGCCGGACTATAGGCCTAACAGTAAGTTTTACTGTTGTCATGACTCTACTTACCAAGTTACAGTTAAGTATGTCAATTGTGTCCTTACACACCCTTCATAGAAATTAATCAATCCATTTACAGATTTTAAACATCTCCACACATTGATAAGCTGGGCCAACTGCAAACCAAACACAAAGACATAATAGCATAATCAGTAATATCAACTTGACTAATATTGAATGTTACTGTAAAAATACCCACACATGTAATATAGTTTGGCAGTGATGTATGTGTGTATTTTGTCGGTCACATTTTCGAATCACACATATAAAGTTAATCGCACATATATACGCACAAATTAGAAATTCAAATTTTAACGATTAATTTAGAGAATCATTGTTTTTAGATTCAGGATGTGTACCAAAATTGCTATTAAAAAAAAGATTATTTTTGGAATCTAATTCTAATTAGGAGTTTTGCACACTAGTAAACCCTAATTTAATGATTTTGGCTGCCATTTTGGTATGTAAATTTTGACCCAAAAATCAAAAAATGCAACGGCCACTGTCTAGTGCAGGGCAATGCATTCCGAAAATAGTGTATCCATTGCTATGGTAATTAATCCTGTTACATTGCTACTTCTATAGCAAATACCCTTTATACTTTGTTTTTGCATGTGTTTACCATCGGGACACTTTCAGGGGGTTGGCAGTTTTGCAGCATACATGTTTCTACTACGGCTAAATGGGCCACTCTCTGTGACAAAAAGTTGAAAATAGCCGGTACCACTTTAATTTATTGGCATGATACATACATGTACATATGTCAGCATAATTATTTATGAACATAATTATTTATGATTAGTGTCTAACAATCACGCCAGGGTTGCGTGCCTTCGCAGTGTCATAATAGAGCTTTGCGTGCCTTCGCGATTACGGGATAGACCTTAAAATAGGCGGTACTGCATAGCAGTTTTGCCCGTCTCATTTCATAGAATTCGGGTGAAGCTTTGACTGCTCGCACTCGCACACAATGGCGGCGGGTCCAGAGCCAAAATTCCCGTTTGTGGTGGGACGAAATTTTGATACACCTTTTACATTGTAGCTCTGTGCCTGTTATTTTATGGATTCTTCATGTTCTTATTAAAAACAAGTCTGTTACAGACTATATATATTCAAACACAAGAAAAATAGTCCAAAGAATCAACATGTTGCCATGGTAACACAAATTTATTGATGTGGCGGGGACGGAATGATAAACTTCATGTATTTGTGAACACAGTACGTTTGTTGAATTTGTATCAAAAGTACTACTGGGCTAAAACATTTGTTTCTAACATGGGTATTAACTTCAACTATCCTTTTGTTATGGAAGGAATTATAAAATTCACCCCCCTCTCTTTATAGTACGCTCATTAAAGCCATATTATAACATTTTCAAACAAAATAGATTAGCATTTCTTTGTCATAAAATGTTAGCTTTTACTGTCAGATATATCCCTTTTATTTTTGAGCCGAACAACTACGGCAAAGCAAAGAAAATTGAATTTACTACCAGCACACATATGTCGCCAAATACGTATTCACTCCTTTGGTCATGTTGTGGTACGACCCTTTGTGTGTATCACCGCCGTGTACGTACTGTGTGTTATTCGACTAACAATTCCATCGTAATAATAAAGCGCCGGTTCCGGCGTTTTATTCAAAATCTCGGATTTTGACAAAACTACAGCACCTAGAGTCTTGATTTTTGCAGGGTATATTGGTTTAATAAAGTACAATTTAATCGTGTAAAAAAGGAATTTTAAAATTTCAGTGAGGGCGTCTTCCTCAGCAAATGTTATAATATGGCTTTAATTTGTAAAAATCAGGACGGAATGTGGCGGGGACGGAATTTTGTCCACCATGTCAAAATCAACAAAAAAACAAACAATTGATTCACTTTAAAACTTTCACTTCCAATGAAAAATTATTGCAAAATATTGACTGAGAAAGAAATTTTTTATGCCTTCCTGAACTTAAAAAAAAAATCATCTCAGAATGTAGCGGACTGGCGGGCCATGTTTTACACCATAGACCCTGAAAATAGAATTATTGCTGACATCCTACTACAAAAGGCCTGAAAAAAAAAAAAGTTAAAATGACTCTGAGTCTAGCAATGTTGATGAATTCAAATTTTGTGTACTCAGGAATATTTAGTTGATATTTTGAAAGTATTGACTGAATTTTTTTCGTCCCTTCCGAACGTAAAAAATCACCTCAAAATGTGGCGGACGAATTTTACACCTATTTTAATTTAGTTCTTTATTTTTGCAAAGTCCACTGAGATTTTTTAGTGCTAAAATTGTCTATATAGAAGACCTTTATAATACCATGAACAAAAAAACCCTATCTTTTTTAATTTATGTAGTACCGGTAACATCAAATTTAACAATTCCGTCCCGTCACACCGAGAGGGTGCTACGTGTGTATTTTATTGCTTGCATTCCGAAATTGACGGGCAAATTTTACTTTTTTTTTGCCGATTCATAATCTTTGGTTAGTAGTCTAACCAGCTCTCGGAGAAATTCACTCCTGTGACAATTTCTAAATTTTAGGTTGAGTGATGACCATTTTTGGCTCTGGCCCGGCGGACTTACATTGCATACACGCTTGGCACGCTGGCGGGCAGTGGCGGCTACATGATGGACGTAACGCGTACATTGTTGTATGTTCCAGCTTGGCCAAGAATTATCTAATTGATGTATGCATTTATTATAAACCTATATAAAGACCAATGGGGCATTATGATTGTTGAAGAAAATATATGCTTGGTGTTCACGACATTTATTTAAAAGTGGCCAAAACAATGTTGACAATATCCGTTCACTGAATGATTCATGCATTCAATTTCAAACTTGACGTTGAATGCCGGGCAGGTCCCCCACTGTCAAAATCGGACCAGCCAAATTTACACGCTACAGTAGTACAGAGCCTGAAAAATAAGATCCCGCAAATCACAAATTGACACACGTATGGGAGCTGCCATGGGGTGGGCGGGGGGGCGCCGGGGTGTAAACGAACGCGTCACCAGCAAGCGTCCCCACGCGATCAATAACGTATAGGGCGATAATCGCAAGATTCAAGCGCGCTGCGCGATCGGTAGTTCCTGATATATGCGATGACAGGGTCAATGGCCGCTTCTGCCCCCATCAGACTTTCCTGCCGGCCGCTGTGGCAAGTGGCAGGCGTTTCAACCAATGACAAGCCTTGATTGTGTCCTTTTGTCTGCAATGCGTGTGTGCCACACCGCCCAGCGGCAAGCGGTCCAGCACCCTCAGTTGTCAACCGTCTGGATAGACGACTGAGAAAACTATGTGGAAAAAAAGTGACGGATTTTGCAACAGGATTCCTGTGCCGTGGTATAGAGCATGCGCAGTTATGTCCAAATTGACATTTTGACCGAGTTTGTTGTTTTTATAACTTCAGAGCGCAATCTTGTCACAGTGGCGCGGTACAGCGATGCGGTACACAGGCGCCACTAGCATGCTAGTCAGTCGTGCTACAGCGCACAACCAAGTCGCATTGAATAGTTTTCAATAGTACAGGGAACCCATACCATAGTGGCTCTGCACAAAAAAAAAATGATAGGGCAGCGCCAATACCGATCATACCGTAGGTATGCCAAATTTGCCATCAAACAGCATCATTTTATATATCAAATTAAAGCCCTTGAGTGAAGAAAGCCAATGAAAACCTTTTTGTCATAGCACTTTCCATAGCAAAGTTACATCTAGTCAAAGATTGACTTTCATCAAAAAAGATTCAGCTAGCAAAATAACAAAAAAAGCATTTCGGGGGTGTTTCTAGATCTTAGTCTCATGACGATAGCAGCTTTTTTTAATGGAACTGCTATCAAAATCCCTCTGAAATTCCATGTGTGAGTCTCTCATCACCAAAAAAAATCATATTTGGGACAAGTGAAGTAGACAACATATTTATGTAGGTTTCCTTGACCTGGCGGTTCTTTTAAATTTCAATGTAAATATTGCCGGTTTAGGCCATTTTGGCCGACTCTAGCAAATGTGTTAACTGACGTTTCCCTCTCATACCTATAGTAGGAATTCCAATTGAATGAACGCAGCTTTCAATAGCTGTACTCGATCCAACCGCGACCGTATATCGCGTATCAAACTACAACGCGAACGCACGACCTTGGATACAATGCTAACCAATCAAGAGTGCATTTGACATGGTTAGATGCACTTCTGAGTTCTGTGTTAATCACGCACAGTCGCACACGCTGGCGTACATCGCACAGTGTACGCAAAAAAACCTCACGCTATTGAAAGCTGCGCTCATTCAATTGGAATTCCTACTATCATGACTATACCGATCAAATGATGTGTCTGTTTTGCCCAGTTTTTTAAGTTTGCATTGCGAACTAGATTGGAATTATGCTGGTTTCATACTACCCTGACGCTTGCCGCTTAGCGGCGTGGCGCACACGCATTGCAGACAAACGGACACAATAAAGGCTTGTGATTGGTTGAAACGTCCTGACGCTTGCCGCAGCGGCAAGCGGCAGGAAAGTATGCTGGAGGCTTTAATTTAATAGTCTAAGCAAGCGGCAGGGTAGTATGAAACCAGCAATCAGGGTCCTGGCCCGCGGGTTGAAGGGTGACTGACACTGTTGACATTGCCGATTGCATGGTTTGTAACCTAGTCGTACTCGTTAGTCTATTTTATTTACTTTAAAATGTATAAAATTATCTGTATCCACACAAGTGACACAATACTTACAAATCTTCACACAATCACGCAACCACACAGCTAGCCATCGTTGAAATAAAAGCAGAATCCATTGCCGTGCTGGTACAACGCACTACCGCCGACATGGCTCAGCAACACAGCGAGATGAGCGAGTCAGCGAAATACCGATACATCGATTAGGCCGTCATGGCCATGCAAGGTTGCCAGTCATCAAGAAATCCTCCGTCCCCCCCTGGCTCTAGCTCAACTACTATAGCGCCCTCAGGGTTCATACTTGGTACAATGATGGCCTATGACCCTAGAAGTATGCTATGCCTAGCCGCAACCCCAGAGGTCAAAGTTCATATGCTTTAAAAAGCAAAATAGGTACGACCGGTTAACACAGTGTATCGCAATAGGTAGCATTTTGGTAGCTACCTGTATTTGCAATGATAACGGCCTGAATCGTACGTCAAGGAAATTGATCACAAAAATTCCCTTAAAAGGGAATGTGTAGGCTTTTTGATATTAGTGCCTTGGACCACCTCAAAAGGCTGTTGTGGGACATGGCGTATGGTTGATTAATGGGTGTTAGGAGGGTTAAGGGTTGTCACGGTTTGTAAAAAAATGTTTTTTATAGATTTGGCGCCCAATTGGGCGCTTTTTATTTTAAGTGCTATGAGGATGATACTTATATCAATTAAAGCTTATAAAAAGGGCTTCCACATAATGGTTACCAACTTTTGGATTTGGCGCCCAATTGGGCGCTTTTTTATTTAAGGTGCTATGAGGATAATACTTATATCAATTAAAGTTTATAACAAGGGCTTCCACATAGTGGTCACCAACTTTTGGATTTGGCGCCCAATTGGGCGCTTTTTTATTTAAGGTGCTATGAGGATAATACTTATATCAATTAAAGTTTATAACAAGGGCTTCCACATAGTGGTCACCAACTTTTGGATTTGGCGCCCAATTGGGCGCTTTTTTATTTTAGGTGCTATGAGGATGATACTTATATCAATTTATGTTTATAACAAGGGCTTCCACATAATGGTCACCAACTTTTGGATTTGGCGCCCAATTGGGCGCTTTTTTATTTAAGGTGCTATGAGGATAATACTTATATCAATTAAAGTTTATAACAAGGGCTTCCACATAGTGGTCACCAACTTTTGGATTTGGCGCCCAATTGGGCGCTTTTTTATTTTAGGTGCTATGAGGATGATACTTATATCAATTAAAGTTTATAACAAGGGCTTTCACAAGATGGTCACTAACTTTTGCATTTGGCGCCCAATTGGGCGGTTTTTTTTATTTTAGGTGCTATGATAATGATACTTATATCATTTAAAGCTTATACCAAGGGGTATAAGTTTTCGTTTTTGTAAATAGGGGAAGGGGGTTGTTGGGTGTGGTCACGGGCATAGATATTCGTGTTTGGTCAAACACAACTGTGGTTTCTAGTTCTCCTTATCTATGCCCGTGAAACGGTGGCATAGATATTGTATTTGTTGTGTTTATACCCGTATGCGAAGCATGAACGGGTATATTGCCATTCTATGGTTTCTTCTCCTCCTTCTCCTTTTCCTCCATCAAACACAACATTCGGTCAAGGCTAGCGCTAAAACTACGAGGGCCACAGGGCCCATATGTGGTACACTTATGGGCCCTACCCTGTAGATTTATCCTTTGCCCATCTTGGCCCCAGAGGTCAAGGTCACAGGCCCCAGGGGCCCAAATGTAAAATACAAAGCATGCCGTTTCTCATCAAATGAAGCAGCCTCAGGGGCCTGAGTTGGTACACTGATAGCCCCAGGGGTACTCTATATATACAAGTATACATGAACCCCATATGTCATATATTATGGGCCCCAGGGCCCCAAATGTTAAAACAAGGGGTAACAGATTGACAAAGCTAGCGCTAAAACTACAAGGGCCCCAGGGCCCATATGTAGTACACTTATGGGCCCTACCCCGTAGATTTATCCTTTGCACATCTGGGCCCCAGAGGTCAAAGGTCACGGGCCCCAGGGGCCCAAATGTAAAAATACAAAGCATGCGGTTTCTCGTTAAATGAAGCAGCCTCGGGCCCTGAGTTGGTACACTGATAGAGCCAGGGGTACTCTATATATACAAGTATACATGAGTCCCATATGTCATATATTATGGGCCCCAGGGCCCCAAAAGTTAAAATAAGGGGCAACAGGTTAACAAGGCTAGCTATAAAACTACAAGGGCACTAGGGCTCATATGTGGCACATGTATGGGCCCTAAGTTGTAATGTGTCTTCTGCCCATTTTGGCCCCAGATGTTTAAGGCTAGGGGCCCCAGAGGCCCAAATGTTAAAACAAAGGGCCGGTCGTTTCTCAACAAATAAAGTAGCGACAGGGTTTAGATTTGGTACACTAATAGGTCTTCAGCATTATATTGTTTTATGTATAATATGAACCCTATGTGTCACATAATATGGGCCCCAGGGCCCCAAACGCTAAAACATAGGGCCGGTCGTTACTCAGTAAATAAAGCAGCTACAATGTCCAGCTTGTTATACCCGCATGCAATAGCATGCAGGGTATCTTCCCATCCTGTGGTTTCTTCTCCTCCTCCTTATACCTGCATGCGAAGGGCCCAGGGCCCCAAAAGTTAAAATAAGGGCAACAGGTTAACAAGGCTAGCTATAAAACTACAAGGGCACTAGGGCTCATATGTGGCACATGTATGGGCCCTAAGTTGTAATGTGTCTTCTGCCTATTTTGGCCCCAGATGTTTAAGGCTAGGGGCCCCAGAGGCCCAAATGTTAAAACAAAGGGCCGGTCGTTTCTCAACAAATAAAGTAGCTACAGGGTTCAGATTTGGTACACAGGTAGGTCTTTAGTATTATATTGTCAAATGTATGTATAACCCCATACGTCACATAATATGGGCCCCAAGGCCCCAAACGCTAAAACATATGGTTGGCCGTTACTCAGTAAATAAAGCAGCTACAATGCCCAGCTTGAGTTTACTGATAGCACTTGAGAATTATACTTCAACATTATGTACATGAGCCTCATAAGTAAAACAAATATGGGCCCCAGGGCCCCACATGTTAAAACAAAGGGCCGGCCGTTTCTCATCAATTAAAGCAGCTTTAGGGCTCAGAGTTTGTACACAGATTGCACCTGAGAATTACATTGTTATATGTACATATGAGCCCCATATACCACATAATATGGGCCCCAGGGCCCCAAATGCTAAAACATAGGGCCAGCCATTACTCAGTAAATAAAGCAGCTACATGGTTCAGATTTGGTACACAGATAGGTCTTTAGTATTATATTGTCATATGTATATATAATCCCCATATGTCACATAATATGGGCCCCAGGGCCCCAAACGCTAAAACATAGGGCCGGCCGTTACTCAGTAAATAAAGCAGCTACAATGCCCAGCTTGAGTCTACTGATAGCACTTGAGAATCATACTTTAACATATGTACATGAGCCCCATAAGTCATATATATTGGGCCCCAGGGCCCCAAATGTTAAAACAAAGGGCCGGCCGTTTCTCATCAAAGAAAGCAGCTTCCGTGCTCAGAATATGTACACAGATAGCACCTGAGAAGTATATTGTTACTAACACCCACACACCCATCCACCCCACACGTAGGACTAAACAGACAGATTGTATTATCATAATTGGAAATACCAGCGTGAAGCGTTAAGGCTGTTCCAGTTAAATTACATACCCATTGGCTGTTCCATTTAATTTACATACTCCCTCTGAAATGGCCCCCAAAAGGCTGTTCCGTATAATTTACATACTCCCTCTGAAATGGCTGTTCCATTTAATTTACATACTCCCTCTGGAATAGTTTCCCCTGAATCATATTGCATAGCCTCACTGTGAGTAAGAGAGACTATTACCAATTGGCTGTTCCATTTAATTTACATACTCCCTCTGAAATGTCCCCAAAAAGGCTGTTCCGTTTAATTTACATACTCCCTCTGAAATGGCTGTTCCATCTAATTTACATACTCCCTCTGGAAAAGGGGACTTTTTACAATTTCTTTATTTTAAGTGCTACGATAGTGCAACCTACATTCAATTAAAGCTTGTGACTTGGACTTTCACTTTTTACACATTTTCTGCCCAATTGGGCGACTTTTTACAATTTCTTTATTTTAAGTCCTCAGCAAATAAGGACTGTAAGTTTGGGTAGACCGATAACATGCGGGTATAGCCGTATTTGTGTACAAATATATAGCCTTCTAGTTAGTCTTCGACTTCTTCTTCTCCTCCTTCTCCTCCTTCTCCTTCTTCTCAAGACCAGTTCTTTGCACTCCTCTAGCTCAAGAACTAAAGTAGCCTTGGAGCCCATACTTAGTACAATGATGGCCCATGACTCCTAGAAACATCCTAGGGTACTCCCGACCCCAGAGGTCAAAGGTCATGGGCTACAGTGGGCAATATGTGTAAAATTTCAAACAGCTCTAGCTCTAGAACTATAGCGCCCTCAGGGTTCATACTTGGTATAATGATGGCCCATGACCCCTAGATGTAACTTAATGTAGCCTCGACCCCAGAGGTCAAAGGTCACAGGCTACAGGGGGCAATATGTGTAATTTTTTAAAACCGCTTTAGCTCAAGAACTGTAGCGCCCTCAGGGTTCATGATTGGTACAATGATGGCCCATGACCCTTAGATATTTCCTGCAGTAACATCGACCCCAGAGGTCAAAGGTCATGCGCTACAGTGAGCAATATGTGTAAAATTTCAAACAGCTCTAGCTCAAAACCTACAGCGCCCTCAGGGTTCATATTTGGTACAATGATGACCCATGACCCTTGATGTATTCTGTATTAGCCGCATCTCCAGAGGTCAAAGTCTAAAGATTTTAAAAAGCAAAATAGGTACGACCTATTAACACAGTGTAGCGCAATAGGTAGCGTTTTGTTAGCTACCTGTGTTTGCAATGATAACGGCCCGAATCGTACGTCAAGGAAATTGATCACTTGACAAAAATTCCCTTAAAGGGAATGTGTAGGCATTTTGATATTGGTGCCTTGGACCACCTCAAAAGGCTGTCATTGTGGGACATGGTGTATGGTTGGTTAATGGGTGTTAGGAGGGTTAAGGGTTGTCACGGTTTGTAAGGGGGTGACCAAGGGGGTGGTCACCAGTTTTTTTAGATTTGGCGCCCAGTTGGGCGCTTTTATAATTTTAAGTGCTATGAGGATGATACTTATATCAATTAAAGCTTATAAAAAGGGCTTCCACATAATGGTCACCAACTTTTGGATTTGGCGCCCAATTGGGCACTTTTTTTATTTAAGGTGCTATGAGGATAATACTTATATCAATTAAAGTTTATAACAAGGGCTTCCACATGGTGGTCACCAACTTTTGGATTTGGCGCCCAATTGGGCGGTTTTTTTATTTTAGGTGCTATGATAATGATACTTATATCATTTAAAGCTTATACCAAGGGGTATAAGTTTTCGTTTTGTGAATAGGGGAAGAGGTGAGGGGTTGGGTGTGGTCACGGGCATAGATATTCGTGTTTGGTCAAACACAACTGTGGTTTCTAGTTATCTATGCCCGTGCAACGGGGCATAGATATTGTATTTGTTGTGTTTAGTCTTCGGCTTCTCCTTCTCCTCCTTCTCCTTCTCCTTCTTCTCAAGATCAGTCCTTTGCACCCCTCTAGCTCAGGAACTAAAGTAGCCCCTGGGCCCATACTTGGTACAATGATGGCCCATGACCCCTAGATACATCCTAGGGTACCCCTGACCCCAAAGGTCAAAGGTCATGGGCTACAGGGGGCAATATGTGTAAAATTTCAAACAGCTCTAGCTCAACTACTATAGCGCCCTCAGGGTTCATACTTGGCCTATGACCCTAGAAGTATGCTATGCTAGCCGCAACCCCAGAGGTCAAAGTTCATATGCTTTAAAAAGCAAAATAGGTACGACCGGTTAACACAGTGTATCGCAATAGGTAGCATTTTGGTAGCTACCTGTATTTGCAATGATGAAGGCTTCAAATATACGTCAAGACGTACAATGGGGTTAAGAGGTTAACCGCTTAAAGGGACACAGTGTTTTGGGATTAAAGGGGTATTCTCCAGTCTGGTGGTGTTTCAGAGAGAGTGAGGGTCTGATGGAGTATAAGAGAGAGTGATGGCTTGGTGGGGTATTAGAGAGAGTTTGGGCCAGCCTGGTGGTGTTTTAGAGCGAGTGAGTGTCTGGTGGATTATAAGAGAGAGTGAGGGTCTGGTGAGGTATTAGAGAGAGTGTGCGCCAATCTGGGGGTGTTTTAGAGCTAGTGAGTGTCTGGTGGAGTATAAGAGCGAGTGATGGCTGGGTGGGGTATTAGAGAGAGTTGGGGTCAGCCTGGTGGTGTTTTAGAGCGAGTGAGTGTCTGGTGGAGTATAAGAGAGAGTGAAGGCTTGGTGGGGTATTAGAGAGAGTATGGGTCAGCCTGTTGGTGTTTTAGAGCGAGTGATGTCTGGTGGAGTATAAGAGAGAGTGAAGGCTTGGTGGGGTATTAGAGAGTGTATGGGTCAGCCTGTTGGTGTTTTAGAGCGAGTAAGTGTCTGGTGGAGTATAAGAGAGAGTGATGGCTGGGTGGGGTATTAGAGAGAGTTTGGGTCAGCCTGGTGGTGTTTTAGAGCGAGTGAGTGTCTGGTGGCGTATAAGAGAGAGTGAGGGTCTGGTGGGGTATTAGAAAGAGTGTGTGCCAGTCTGGTGGTGTTTTAGAGCTAGTGAGTGTCTGGTGGAGTATAAGAGAGAGTGATGGCTTGGTGGGGTATTAGAGAGAGTTTGGGTCAGCCTGGTGGTGTTTTAGAGCGAGTGAGTGTCTGGTGGCGTATAAGAGAGAGGGTCTGGTGGGGTATTAGAGAGAATGTGGTCCAGTCTGGTGGTGTTTTAGAGAGATTGATGGTCTGATGAGGTATAAGAGAGAGTGAAGGCTTGGTAGGGTATTAGAGAGAGTATGGGTCAGCCTGGTGGTGTTTAGAGAGAGTGAGTGTATAGTGGAGTATAAGAGAGAGTGAAGGCTTAGTGGGGTATTAGAGAGAGTATGGGTCAGCCTGTTGGTGTTTTAGAGCGTGTGAGTGTCTGGTGGAGTATAAGAGAGAGTGGGGGTCTGGTGGGGCATTAGAGAGAGTATGGGTCAGCCTGATGGTGTTTTAGAGCGAGTGAGTGGCTGGTGGAGTATAAGAGAGAGTGAGGGTCTGGTGGGGTATTAGAGAGAGTGTGGTCCAGTCTGGTGGTATTTTAGAGCGAGTGAGTGTCTGGTGGAGTATAAGAGAGTGATGGTCTGGTGGGGTGTTAGAGAGAGTGTGTGCCACGGGCATAGATATTCGTGTTTGGTCAAACACAACTGTGGTTTCTAGTTATCTATGCCCGTGTTAACGGGGCATAGATATTCTGCTTATGCTCTTTATTCTTCTCCTCCTCTTTCTTCTTCTTCTTCTCCTCCTCAAGATCAGTCCTTTGCACTCCTCTAGCTCAAGAACTAAAGTAGCCTCGGGGCCCATACTTGGTATAATGATGGCCCATGACCCCTAGAAACATTCTTTGGTACACCTGATCCCAGAGGTCAAAGGTCATGGGCTACAGGGGGCAATATGTGTAAAATTTGAAACAATTCTAGCTCAAGAACTATAGCGCCCTCAGGGTTCATACTTAGTATAATTATGACCCATGACCCCTAAAAGTATTATATGCTAGCAATGACCCCAGAGGTCAAAGTTCATAGGCTACAGGGAGCAATATGTATATTTAGGGATTTAGGTACATAGGATGTCAACCTTGAAGGTATATAGGATGTTAGCCTTGTGCTCATCGCGCTATTGCCAAGGATACTTAAATCAGGATGTGACAATAGCTTATTAGCATGTGTCCAATTGATTCTTATGTATATAGGTATTGTTATAAAGCTATTCCAGATGGAGTATGTAAATTCAATGGAACAGCCATTAAAGGGACACTCCGTTTTAGGATTAAAGGGGTATTCAGATTTTTGATTTTTTTTTTGATTTTTTTTGCATGGAACATGTTTATTGATTTATTTAAGGAGGAGCGCCCTCAAGCGTTTACACAGCAAATGCAATTAAAGGTGCATTCCTTGATTTTCAAGTTAATATTTTAATATTTTAGTCAGTATACTGATAGCCCTTTTAGAATCAAAAATATTACAGAGTGTCAGGGTGGATTAAAGGTGTCATGGTAAGTTAAGGGCCGAGGGGGTGATTGAACAACCTTTAATTTTGGAATTAAAGGGTATTTAGATTTTTTTGATTTTTTTTTTTTTTGATTTTTGTTTGGAACATGTTTGTTGCATTATTTAAGGAGGAGCGCCCTCAAGCGTTTACACAGCAAATGCAATTAAAGGGGTAAACAGAGATCTTCAAATTAATTTTAATTTTTTTCGTTGGTATACTGATAGCCCTTTTAAAAATATTACAGAGTGTCAGGGTGGATTAAAGGTGTCATGGTAAGTTAAGGGCCGAGAGGGTGATGGAACAACCTTTAATTTTGGAATTAAAGGGGTATTCAGATTTTTTGATTTTTTTTTTGTGATTTTTGTTTGGAACATGTTTGTTGCATTATTTAAGGAGGAGCGCCCTCAAGCGTTTACACAGCAAATGCAATTAAAGGTACATTCCTTGATTTTCAAGTTAATATTTTAATATTTTAGTCAGTATACTGATAGCCCTTTTAGAATCAAAAATATTACAGAGTGTCAGGGTGGATTAAAGGTGTCATGGTAAGTTAAGGGCCGAGGGGGTGATGGAACAACCTTTAATTTTGGAATTAAAGGGGTATTTAGATTTTTTTTGATTTTTTGATTTTTTGTTTGGAACATGTTTGTTGCATTATTTAAGGAGGAGCGCCCTCAAGCGTTTACACAGCAAATGCAATTAAAGGGGTATTAGTTGATTGTTAATTAATTAATTTTAATTTTTTTCGTTGGTATACTGATAGCCCTTTTAAAAATATTACAGAATGTCAGGGTGGATTAAAGGTGTCATGGTAAGTTAAGGGCCGAGGGGGTGATGGAACAACCTTTAATTTTGGAATTAAAGGAGTATTTAGATTTTGTTTGATTTTTGATTTTTTGATTTTTTGTTTGGAACATGTTTGTTGCATTATTTAAGGAGGAGCGCCCTCAAGCGTTTACACAGCAAATGCAATTAAAGGGGTATTATTTGATTTTTCATTAATTAATTTTAATTTTTTTCGTTGGTATACTGATAGCCCTTTTAGAATACGGGGTGTCATGATGGATTAAGAGTGTCATGGTGGGTTAGGGTGGGAAACACGGGCATAGATATTCGTGTTTGGTCAAACACAACTGTGCCATCTAGTGTTTAGTCTTCTCCTTATCTATGCCCGTGCAACGGTGCAACGGGGCATAGATATTGTATTTGTTGTGTTTAGTCTTCGGCTTCTCCTTATCTATGCCCGTGTAACGGGGCATAGATATTGTATTTGTTGTGTTTAGTCTTCGGCTTCTCCTTCTCCTTCTCCTTCTCCTTCTCCTTCTTCTCAAGATCAGTCCTTTGCACCCCTCTAGCTCAGGAACTAAAGTAGCCCCTGGGCCCATACTTGGTACAATGATGGCCCATGACCCCTAGATACATCCTAGGGTACCCCTGACCCCAAAGGTCAAAGGTCATGGGCTACAGGGGGCAATATGTGTAAAATTTCAAACAGCTCTAGCTCAACTACTATAGCGCCCTCAGGGTTCATACTTGGAACAATGATGGCCTATGACCCTAGAAGTATGCTATGCTAGCCGCAACCCCAGAGGTCAAAGTTCATATGCTTTAAAAAGCAAAATAGGTACGACCGGTTAACACAGTGTATCGCAATAGGTAGCATTTTGGTAGCTACCTGTATTTGCAATGATGAAGGCTTCAAATATACGTCAAGACGTACAATGGGGTTAAGAGGTTAACCACTTAAAGGGACACAATGTTTTGGGATTAAAGGGGTATTCTCCAGTCTGGTGGTGTTTCAGAGAGAGTGAGGGTCTGATGGAGTATAAGAGAGAGTGGTGGCTTGGTGGGGTATTAGAGAGAGTTTGGGCCAGCCTGGGGGTGTTTTAGAGCGAGTGAGTGTCTGGTGGATTATAAGAGAGAGTGAGGTTCTGGTGAGGTATTAGAGAGAGTGTGCGCCAGTCTGGTGGTGTTTTAGAGCTAGTGAGTGTCTGGTGGAGTATAAGAGAGAGTGAGGGTCTGGTGGGGTCTGATGGAGTATAAGAGAGAGTGGTGGCTTGGTGGGGTATTAGAGAGAGTTTGGGCCAGCCTGGGGGTGTTTTAGAGCGAGTGAGTGTCTGGTGGATTATAAGAGAGAGTGAGGTTCTGGTGAGGTATTAGAGAGAGTGTGCGCCAGTCTGGTGGTGTTTTAGAGCTAGTGAGTGTCTGGTGGAGTATAAGAGAGAGTGAGGGTCTGGTGGGGTATTAGAGAGAGTGTGGTCCAGTCTGGTGGTGTTTTAGAGCTAGTGAGTGTCTGGTGGAGTATAAGAGAGAGTGATGGCTGGGTGGGGTATTAGAGAGAGTATGGGTCAGCCTGTTGGTGTTTTAGAGCGAGTGCGTGTCTGGTGGAGTATAAGAGAGAGTGAAGGCTTGGTGGGGTATTAGAGAGAGTATGGGTCAGCCTGTTGGTGTTTTAGAGCGAGTGAGTGTCTGGTGGAGTATAAGAGAGAGTGAAGGCTTGGTGGAGTATTAGAGAGAGTATGGGTCAGCCTGTTGGTGTTTTAGAGCGAGTGAGTGTCTGGTGGAGTATAAGAGAGAGTGAAGGCTTGGTGGGGTATTAGAGAGAGTATGGGTCAGCCTGTTGGTGTTTTAGAGCGAGTGAGTGTCTGGTGGAGTATAAGAGAGAGTGAGGGTCTGGTGGGGTATTAGAGAGAGTTTGGATCAGCCTGGTGGTGTTTTAGAGCGAGTGAGTGTCTGGTGGAGTATAAGAGAGCGTGAGGGTCTGGTGGGGTATTAGAGAGAGTGAGGTCCAGTCTGGTGGCGTTTTAGAGAGAGTGATGGTCTGGTGGAGTTTAAGAGAGAGTAAGGGTCTGATGGGGTATTAAAGAGAGTGTGGGCCAGTCTGGTGTTTTAGAGCGAGTGAGTGTCTGGTGGAGTATAAGAGAGCGTGAGGGTCTGGTGGGGTATTAGAGAGAGTGTGGTCCAGTCTGGTGGTGTTTTAGAGAGATTGATGGTCTGATGGGATATAAGAGAGAGTGAAGGCTTGGTAGGGTATAAGAGAGAGTATGTGCCAGTCTGGTGGTGTTTTAGAGAGAGTGAGTGTATAGTGGAGTATAAGAGAGAGTGAAGGCTTGGTGGGGTATTAGAGAGAGTATGGGTCAGCCTGGTGGTGTTTTAGAGCGAGTGAGTTTCTGGTGGAGTATAAGAGAGAGTGAGGGTCTGGTGGGGTATCAGAGAGAGTGTGGTCCAGTCTGGTGGTGTTTTAGAGAGAGTGAGGGTCTGGTGGGGTATAAATGAGAGTGAAGGCTTGGTAGGGTATTAGAGAGAGTATGGGCCAGTCTAGTGTTATGAGCATTACATGTATATCAAAATGAAAGTTAAAAACAAGGTGTTTCACATGGTGCTCACCAAGTTTTTGTTTGTGAATAGGGGAAGGGGGTTAGGTGTGGTCATCACGGGCATAGATATTCGTGTTTGGTCAAACACAACTGTGGTTTCTAGTTCTCCTTCTCCTCCTTCTCCTTCTCCTCCTTCTCAAGATCAGTCCTTTGCACTCCTCTAGCTTAAGAACTAAAGTAGCCTCGGGGCCCATACTTGGTACAATGATGGCCCATGACCCAAAGATACATACTAGGGAACCCCCACCCCAAAAGGTCAAAGGTCATGGGCTACAGGGGCCAATATGTGTAAAATTTCAAACAGCTCTAGCTCAACTACTATAGCGCCCTCAGGGTTCATACTTGGTACAATGATGGCCTATGACCCTAGAAGTATGCTATGCTAGCCGCAACCCCAGAGGTCAAAGTTCATATGCTTTAAAAAGCAAAATAGGTACGACTGGTTAACACAGTGTATCGCAATAGGTAGCATTTTGGTAGCTACCTGTATTTGCAATGATGAAGGCTTCAAATATACGTCAAGACGTACAATGGGGTTAAGAGGTTAACCGCTTAAAGGGACACAATGTTTTGGGATTAAAGGGGTATTCTCCAGTCTGGTGGTGTTTCAGAGAGAGTGAGGGTCTGATGGAGTATAAGAGAGAGTGATGGCTTGGTGGGGTATTAGAGAGAGTTTGGGCCAGCCTGGTGGTGTTTTAGAGCGAGTGAGTGTCTGGTGGATTATAAGAGAGAGTGAGGGTCTGGTGAGGTATTAGAGAGAGTGTGCGCCAATCTGGGGGTGTTTTAGAGCTAGTGAGTGTCTGGTGGAGTATAAGAGAGAGTGATGGCTGGGTGGGGTATTAGAGAGAGTTTGGGTTAGCCTGGTGGTGTTTTAGAGCGAGTGAGTGTCTGGTGGAGTATAAGAGAGAGTGAAGGCTTGGTGGGGTATTAGAGAGAGTATGGGTCAGCCTGTTGGTGTTTTAGAGCGAGTGAGTGTCTGGTGGAGTATAAGAGAGAGTGAAGGCTTGGTGGGGTATTAGAGAGAGTATGGGTCAGCCTGTTGGTGTTTTAGAGCGAGTGAGTGTATGGTGGAGTATAAGAGAGAGTGATGGCTGGGTGGGGTATTAGAGAGAGTTTGGGTCAGCCTGGGGGTGTTTTAGAGCGAGTGAGTGTCTGGTGGCGTATAAGAGAGAGTGAGGGTCTGGTGGGGTATTAGAAAGTGTGTGCCAGTCTGGTGGTGTTTTAGAGCTAGTGAGTGTCTGGTGGAGTATAAGAGAGAGTGATGGCTTGGTGGGGTATTAGAGAGAGTTTGGGTCAGCCTGGTGGTGTTTTAGAGCGAGTGAGTGTCTGGTGGAGTATAAGAGAGAGTGAGGGTCTGGTGGGGTATTAGAGCGAATGTGGTCCAGTCTGGTGGTGTTTTAGAGAGATTGATGGTCTGATGTGGTATAAGAGAGACTGAAGGCTTGGTAGGGTATTAGAGAGAGTATGGGTCAGCCTGGTGGTGTTTTAGAGAGGGTGAGTGTATAGTGGAGTATAAGAGAGAGTGAAGGCTTGGTGGGGTATTAGAGAGAGTATGGGTCAGCATGTTGGTGTTTTAGAGCGTGTGAGTGTCTGGTGGAGTATAAGAGAGAGTGGGGGTCTGGTGGGGCATTAGAGAGAGTATGTGTCAGCCTGATGGTGTTTTAGAGCGAGTGAGTGTCTGGTGGAGTATAAGAGAGAGTGAGGGTCTGGTGGGGTATTAGAGAGAGTGTGGTCCAGTCTGGTGGTGTTTTAGAGCGAGTGAGTGTCTGGTGGAGTATAAGAGAGTGATGGTCTGGTGGGGTGTTAGAGAGAGTGTGGGCCACGTGCATAGATATTCGTGTTTGGTCAAACACAACTGTGGTTTCTAGTCTTCGGATTCTCCTTCTTCTTCTCCTTCTCAAGATCAGTCCTTTGCCCTCCTCTAGCTCAAGAACTAAAGTAGCCTCGGGGCCCATACTTGGTACAATGATGGCCCATGACCCCTAGAAACATCCTAGGGTACCCCCGACCCCAGAGGTCAAAGGTCATGGGCTACAGGGGGCAATATGTGTAAAATTTCAAACAGCTCTAGCTCAAGAACTATAGCGCCCTCAGGGTTCATACTTAGTATAATGATGGCCCATGATCCCTAGAAGTAACTTATGGTAGCCTCGACCCCAGGGGTCAAAGGTCACAGGCTACAGGGGGTAATATGTGTAAATTTTTAAAACCGCTTTAGCTCAAGAACTATAGCGCCCTCAGCGTTCATAATTAGTACAATGATGACCCATGACCCTTAGATATTTTCTGCAGTAACATCGACCCCAGAGGTCAAAAGTCATGGGCTACAGGGAGCAATATGTGTAAAATTTCAAACATCTCCAGCTCAAGAACTACAGCGCCCTCAGGGTTCATACTTGGTACAATGATGGCCCATAACCCTAGATGTATTCTGAGGTAGCCGCAACCCCAGAGGTCAAAGTTCAAAGGCTTTAAACTGCAAATTAGGTACGAACTATTAACACAGTGTAGCGCAATAGGCCGCATTTTGTTAGCTACCTGTATTTGCAATGATAACGGCCTGAATCGTACGTCAAGGAAACTGATCACTTGACAAAAACTCCCTTAAAAGGGAATGTGTAGGCATTTTGATTTTGGTTCCTTGGACCACCTCAATAGGTTGTCATGATGGGACAAGAAGTGTGGTTGGTTAAGGGGTGGGGTATAAGAGAGAGTGTGGTCAAGTCTGGTGGTGTTTAAGAGAGAGTGAGGGTCTGATGGGGTATAAGAGAGAGTAAAGGCTTAGTAGTGTATTAGAGAGAGTGTGGGCCAGTCTGGTGGTGTTTTAGAGCGTGAGTGTCTGGTGGAGTATAAGAGAGAGAGAGAGAGAGAGTGAGGGTCTGGTGGGGTATTAGAGAGAGTGTGGTCCAGGCTGGTGGTGTTTTAGAGAGATTGATGGTCTAATGGGGTATAAGAGAGAGTGAAGGCTTGGTAGGGTATAAGAGAGAGTGTGGGACAGTCTGGTGGTGTTTTAGAGAGAGTGTGCGTGTATAGTGGAGTATAAGAGCGTTAAGGCTTGGTGGGGTATTATAGAGAGTATGGGTCAGCCTGGTGGTGTTTTAGAGCGAGTGAGTTTCTGGTGGAGTATAAGAGAGAGTGAGGGTTTGGTGGGGTATCAGAGAGAGTGTGGTCCAGTCTAATGGTGTTTGAGAGAGAGTGAGGGTCTGGTGGGGTATAAATGAGAGTGAAGGCTTGGTAGGGTATTAGAGAGAGTGTGGGCCAGTCTAGTGTTATGAGCATTACATGTAGGGTACCTGCAGGTAATATGGGACCATTAAGGACGTTTAGCTTATGTGCATAAAAACTATAGAAGATATGCCCAAAAGAGATTGTTATGATGAACAACCTGTCCTTTAAGATTAATAAAACAGGCAATGTTATCTTGTTTTTATGTTTGTTTGGACGCTATGACGTCAAAATGACGTCATCGTCAAGTGTCCCATATTACCTGCATGTGCAGGTAATATGGGACACTGTGTTATCTCTATGGTGAAAATCAAAATATTCAGAAAATCACTCTTTTGTTCTAAAAACATTTTTGTTACATGATTTTGAATGTTAAATGCAAATTTCAACAAGAAAATTCAATTTTCTAAATAGTTTTGCTTTTCGCATTGACAATGCACACAATTTCCTATGTGTCCCATATTACCTGCACCCATTCAGTTGAAAATCAGAGAAAATAATCATTTATCAAAGGAAAGTGCCACTTTTCAGTGGAATTTTACCTGCTGATAAGCTTAACCCATCACCTAAAGATCATAAAAGTGACAAATGCACCCTCAGTACCAGAGTATTTGGATACACAATCATAAAATGTGGCGTCATTGATTTTATATCAGGCCAAAAAACGACGTAAATTTTTGGGCAATTTCACTCTTTTTGGCATTGATTTCCAAGAGTTTGATACACAGACTCCAAAACTGCATTTCTAGAAGCACAATTGATGTCTCTAAACACTTAACAAATCAACTTAAAGTGTGTACCTTCTCTAAGCTACTTTTTGTTAAAATGAAAACAGGTGTCCCATATTACCTGCTGTCCCATATTACCTGCAGCTACCCTATATCAAATGAAAGTTTAAAACAAGGGGTTTCACATGGGGCTCACCAAGTTTTCGTTTGTGAATAGGGGAAGGGGGTTAGCTGTGGTCATCACGGGCATAGATATTCGTGTTTGGTCAAACACAACTGTGGTTTCTAGTTCTCCTTATCTATGCCCGTGGAACGGTGGCATAGATATTGTATTTGTTGTGTTTAGTCTTCGGATTCTCCTTCTTCTTCTCCTTCTCAAGATCAGTCCTTTGCACTCCTCTAGCTTAAGAACTAAAGTAGCCTCGGGGCCCATACTTGGTACAATGATGGCCAATGACCCCTAGAAACATCCTAGGGTACCCTCGACCCCAGAGGTCAAAGGTCATGGGCTACAGAGGGCAATATGTGTAAAATTTCAAACAGCTCTAGCTCAAGAATTACAGCACCCACAGGATTCATACTTTGTACAATGATGACCCATGACCCCTAGAAACATCCTAAGGTAGCCCCGACCCCAGAGGTCAAAGGTCATGGGCTACAGGGGGCAATATGTGTTAAATTTCAAACAGCTCTAGCTCAAAAACTACAGCGCCCTCATGGTTCATATTTGGTACAATGATGGGCCGTGGCCCTAGAAGTATACTATGGTAGCTGCAATCCCATAGGTCAAAGTTCATAGTCTAACTGAAGGAAAATGACCATCACCATTCTGCATTTACGCAACATGAGATTGCGTATTCCTATACTCAAAACGGCATTCACGGGGTAGACGATTCGGCCCCATACCAAATCGGCCACATGCCAATTCGGTCCCAAACCAATTCGGTCACATGCTTTAATATTAAAAGACGAAATGAATGAGGCAATAAGGGAGATATGCCAAAATTAAAGAAACTGTAGTCACAGGTGCCTGGTTTAATGCATAAGCATAATTTAAAGAAGTATAGGCCTAATAATAATTTATGGAGTAGGCCTTCATTTTGCAATTTTTAATATTAGGCCTACAATGACACTTTTATAGGTCTAAGACCTTAGATACCGAGGATCGATGTTGAATTGAAGTCAGCATAGAGTCCGCCTCAATAGGCCTACTGACTTTGGCAAATGTGACAGGCCCTGCATATATCGGCGGGCCAGCAGTAATTTCCACATGCTTTTAGGCAAAGGACCCTCGTTCAAGCAATGCCTAAAATGATCACAGGCCTATAGATTGACCCGACTTTTAACTTTGCCCCTTCTCTTTTTTTCCCTTCTTCTCTTCTCTCCTTTCCTCTTTTTTTCAAGTTGGGGGGGGGGGGGGGATGTGGGGGACCAAATCGGCCACATGCCAATTCGGTCCCAAACCAATTCGGTCACATGCTTTAATATTAAAAGACGAAATGAATGAGGCAATAAGGGAGATATGCCAAAATTAAAGAAACTGTAGTCACAGGTGCCTGGTTTAATGCATAAGCATAATTTAAAGAAGTATAGGCCTAATAATAATTTATGGAGTAGGCCTTCATTTTGCAATTTTTTAATATTAGGCCTACAATGACACTTTTATAGGTCTAAGACCTTAGATACCGAGGATCGATGTTGAATTGAAGTCAGCATAGAGTCCGCCTCAATAGGCCTACTGACTTTGGCAAATGTGACAGGCCCTGCATATATCGGCGGGCCAGCAGTAATTTCCACATGCTTTTAGGCAAAGGACCCTCGTTCAAGCAATGCCTAAAATGATCACAGGCCTATAGATTGACCCGACTTTTAACTTTGCCCTTCTCTTTTTTTCCTTCTTCTCTTCTCTCCTTTCCTCTTTTTTTTTTTTTTTTTTTGGGGTGGACGGGGGGGGCGCCGCCCCGCCTGAATTCGCGCCTGGGTGTCACTGTGGGTATGGGTGTTTTAATTGATTAAGGCGCCTCGGTTTTTGCGGTGGCTACTTTTGGGATAAGGAGTGTTATAGTAGGCTAGTGCTAAATTGCACCAGAGCTCCCACAGCTCTCCTTAACATAACAACATGGTATGATTGACTGTACTGAGCCTTTCTACTTGAATCCCTATATTTTAATAGGTGTATTAAAAGATTGAGCTCCTTTTTGAGCACCTAAGTAAACTCAGGAGAGTGATTAACAGAGGTCCTGCTATTTTCACAAATGAAGGTCTGGTGCAGTGCTATGGTGTTGGGTTGTTTTATAATACTGCGGTGGGGTAAGGTCCCGATGCGATTTTTTTCGTACATCATTTGTAAATTTTGGGGTGTTTTTTTCCGTTTTTCATGATCAAACAAGGAATAAAGCAAAACTCACTGAAAAAGATTTTCTGAAAAATTGCAAACCTTATATGGTCTGGATGTAGGGCCTATGTTGCGAATTGCGAGGGGAGCGAGCAGGAAAATTTGCATATTTAAGCGTTTGCGTTCTGTTTTCCTAAGCTTTTTTAGAGGTGTTTTATTAAAATGGCGCCCCATGAATGTGTGCCAAAAATCGCTTGAACCCCCCCTCGCCAAAATTTGCTTGCCCCCCCCCTTTCGGCTCGCCATAAATTTGTTGCCCCTCCCCAATTTTACCCTCCCCCAGGGCTCATAATTATTGCACACAGCCCCTAAAGTAGGGCCTACATTACAATCGTGTACGGTAAGGGAGTGTTCAGAAATACTTTGGTGGGTGGGCTGGTAAAAGGGAGGGGGGACCAAAAAAAGTTTTGGACCTTAATAGAGGGGGGGACCAAAAGTTTTAGGTGGTAGGAAAGGGGGGCAAAACAGTTTTCCATTTTAAACCCAAAACTTTCGTGCGCATTGAGACCCTCTATATCACAAGTTTTGGTTGTCAGTGCTTTTGTTTGACAAAATGATGGCACTTAGTGTAGGCCTACACATATCTATTAATTAATATAACATTAAAGATGATCAGCAACATGCAACATCTGGGTTGGTCTAAGAAATAGGCTTACTGGCACTTTTTATCATAGAATTTTATATCTCTTCAAAGTACAAACATGATTATGTACCAATCTGATTGAAAATACAACTAAATCAAGAAAATATTGCAAATAAATTGGATTTCTTTGCATGTAAACTGAACGCTTCAGTTTACTCTTTCTCATTGCAAAATTATTTTGTACACGCAGGCCCATGGATAGATTGACCATAGGGCAGAGTGCGCACAGGCCCAGGTGCCACGGTCTTTGGGGCCATTTGGGTACATTTGCATGACCAGATTAATCTCATGCATATTTGAACATTTTAGCTTTTTGAATAAATTAGTTCCAATTTTAACAATATTTGACCATTCAAGCTTCAATATGACCAAATTTATGTGCGGCTCGCGCGCATTTGTAGGCCTACTACAATAATAGCCACGGATCCAAATGATGCTGATGTGCCTATGAACCTCCAAATATATCCTCTATTTCATTTATCCCTGTAAAATAAGATAAACACCCTGATTTGGGACAAATCTAAAGTAAGTATAAAATCTAAAGTAAGTATAAAATCTAAAGTAAGTATAAAATGAAAATTTCCTTGTGCTTCTATTTCATGCGCAATTGTCCCACCGGGAATGTTTCAAACATTTGCCTCCCTCAATGACATGTGACCCAGATACCACACCACTGGAAACAAGTTCAAACAACACTATTAAGTATAATGTTTGTTATATGGGGGAGGGGGTCAAAAAGTTTTGCCTGTCAAAAGAGGGGGGTCAAAAAAGTTTAGCAGTCCATCGAGGGGGGGGGGGTCAAAAAAGTTTTCGAGCGAAAAACTTGAGGAAGACCAGGATGAGGGTGTTCTCCTCAGAATATGGTTTAATATGGCTTTAAGAGAGGCACCAGCGCCACTCCGATCACAAAACTGTTAATAGTGCGTGAGCTTGACATGGCTTGGTTTGGGACCGAATTGGCATGTGTTGCGGCCGAATTGGTATGGTACTGAATGGCGTGGGGCCGAATTGACTGGGGGCCGAGTTGAAGTGGGACTGGTCACCGTCAAATCAACACACTATCTATCAGGTGAGTGTAGTTTACTTTATTTCGTCATTTTATTTTAGTGAATATTACTGAATTGTGGTGAATCAAATGATGATGTTATATTTGAAAACATTTCGACGTAATTGTGGATGATATTGGATAAGTGTAATGTAGCTTGAACATTGTTAAATGCATTAAAATGTACGTTTTTACTTGCCACCGTGCATAGTCAGATGTCATGGACCTGGCCATACATGTATGTCCATTACAGTGTCAATCACGTATTGTACGGTATACGGTACTAAGCTGTACTAGATAGTAATCGAATCCATGGGTTCCTACAACAGCCACACATTCGACTGGGTGTACATCGTACATGCGTAGACATAGTATAGGTATGCCAGGTGAATTCAAATTTGCCATCAAACTGTCTCATTTTGTATATCAAATTTACTGGTCCTTGAGACAGTAAAGAAAGCCAAAACTGAAAACCTTGTTGTCATACATGTGTATGCATAGCACTTTCCGTAGCAAAGTTACATCTTGTCAAAGATTGACTTTCATCAAAAAGATTCAGCGCTAAAACAAAGCAGCATTTCGGTGGTCTTTCTAGATCTTAGTCTCTTGATGAGATAGCAGCTTTTCTATGTGGAACTGCTATCAAAATCCCTCTAAAATTCCATGTGCGAGTGTCTCATCACCATAAAAAATAATATATTTTGGGTCAAGTGAAGTATATACACCATATTTACGTAGGTTTCTTTGACCTACCTGTTCTTTTAAATTTAGATGTCATGTAAATATGTACATGTATTGTGTTCTAGGCAAATTTGGCTGACTAGCAAAGGTTTGCCTGGCATATACCTACATAGTACATGCACGTAGGATCAGACACGGATATACTCTGATCAGATTGAATAGGCCTATATGGTATATTTTTTATATAAATCAGTGGTGTAGAATTGGTCATATTAGGGGGGGGGGCAGCCGGGGTTTGCAGGTTTTTGCCGCAGGTGGAAAAAATGGTTTGAACCGTGGCTATTACGGCTGGACAAAAACAGGTTTTATCGGCAAAAACTAAAAAAAGTGATATAAAAAATATATATCTTTTTTATCCTAAACTGAACCCTGTTGGGTGGTCAGGGCACCAACCATTATTTGGGGCACGGGGTCTGATTGAGGTACGTACAGACCATTTTTCGGTAATTTTCCTATGCCTGGGATTTTCTATATTTTCAGATCGATGGAGGGGACACGTGCCCCCACCACACTGCCCCCACGCCACCACCCTGTGCCCCTATGATGCCACGCCACTGATGCAAACAGACAAGACTCGATCCCATTACTTTCCTATTCGGCATCGTCATCTGCGTATTTGGGGGGCTTTAGCGCCAGCCCCGGGTAAAAGCAGGGGCGGTCAAAATGAAGGGCGGCTGAAGAAGTAAGGCGGCAAAAACAAAGGGCGGAAAAAGAATTAGGAAATAAAAAAGGGCGGAAAAATTTGATAAAGCATAAAATTTTTGAAAAAATGGTACTATACATCAAAATGTGCTGCTTTTGGGATGCTGGCGCCTGGAAACCCTTTTTTTTTTTTTTTTTTTTTTTGCTCTTCACTTTTAAAACGACCGAGAAAAAAATTGGGTCAACCTTTTCGGGCTGTTGATGAAGGGGCGGCAAAATTGAATTTTCTTCAGCCCCCCGGGGTTGGGGCGGCCACGGTACGCCACTGATCGTTGTCTAGATACAATCATGTCACTAAAATTAATATTGCCAGTGATAGCCCAAATTAAACATAGGGCCTACTGCTACTCGTTCGTCCTCACCATGAGGGTCAAAAATTGTGTTTGTTTGCTTGCCCTCCACCGACCGACCCAAAATTGGCCAAAATTAGGGTTGACCGGCCATTTAAAAAGATTTTTTTTTAGTTTTTAGTTTATAATTTTAATGGTTTAAAATTTTTATGCCACCACCGGATTATGTTTCCTGGTTGTCCATCACTCTGTCATTCCGTCCATATGTCCGTCTGAGCAGTAACAAACAATGTAGATTCAATATGAAACACTCTAATTTAGATAGTGCAAAGATGATAATTAACCCGGGGTGAGGCAGTGTACACATGCATGACCAGAAAATGTGAATTAAGGGTCCTTGTCAGAGAATGCACACAAATTGCGAGAATCTTGTTTACTGGGTCAAAAATGCCTGTTTTCAGGAAAAAGGGTTCTTTCTAAACTTCTAGTTGTCCATACGCAAATTAGCAAAAGTACGGTATACAAAAAGTCCCAAAATATAACAATTTGGAGCATGGCGAGCAAAAAATTAGGTGTTTTATGCTTTTCTGGTCAAAAAAGGTCCAAATTTTGGGAAGAAAGTCCACTTTTTTCAAAATTGCCCCCCCCCCCCTTGAAAAAGGTGCACTTTTTGAAAATCAGCACCCCCCAAAAAAATAATCCTGCATACGGGCCTGCCTAGGGTCATTTTAATGGTCCCACTATTTCGCAAAGTGTGTTTCCTCTGCTAGACTGTTTCAGGGGATTCCCTGAAAATCATAAACAAAAACATGTACTAGAAGGGTTTATTTTATCAAAAACCTGTAAAGGTGGTACTTTCAGATAAAATCCTGCTTAGGGCCAGGGGTATCTTTCAGTCTTCTTAGTCCACTACTGTTCAAAATGGTTTAAATTTCAAAAACTACCATGCAAAATGACCTTGTATCAAAATACATATAACGCACTATAGCACACTTCAACATCAGGAGTCACCAGGAGGAAAGTAGCCAGGAAAGTGTATTGATGAAGCTGTGTGAATCTTTTTAAATTTAAACAACCGAATTCCTACAATTTGGATTGAAAATTAAAAGATATCAAATATAAATATTTTTGCTCCTCTTTAGAATGAGAAATAATGCACCGCTCCTATTCAGTTTAAATTTGTGAGCACCTAGTAAATAAGATGGCTCAATAACAAATACTTATCAAATAGAAATAATAAAATAAAACAAAACATGAGTTACTGTGTGAGTTACTTTTTTCTTTTCAGCCTTCATGGTAAGTATTCAAACACGGTAAGTAGAATGTACATAAGTATGGATGTCCATACTCATTTTAACTTTTTATATGCATGAATTATTTCCATTAAGCCACTTACTATTTATAATATTTGCCCTTTTCTTTTTAGCATTAATTTGAACAATAATTGTTTCAGAGTCGGTCATTTCAAACAACCATGTTGTTCATATCACATGTACCCAGCTCAAATTATTCACATGAGTTCTACGGTTCTTTCATCCCACTCCTTCTCAATCTGCAGTGGGTAACATAACATTTCTGGATGGAGGGTCATAAATTATGGTGTAGAAAGTATGATCACCAATATACCGAGTTGCACTGTACAAATTTTGAACATAGCACTCTGTTCTCATAACTTCTCAAATTGTAGAATGTTCTGTGCAAGTGCCCCCAGAATTTAAGTTTGCTTCTCAAATAGTATATCTATATAGTAACGGGTATTTTCACACGACGCGGGTGGTGAGTAGTCACAAAAAAATAAGGGGATGGGGTAATGTTTTGCAGTCTTGCTGTTGGTCATGCCACTGCCTAATAGTCTTGGGGAAAAGGAGTCATTCAGTGAGACTGGAAATTTTTTGGGTCAAAATATAAAATTTTAAGAAAAATAATAAACAAATGGGGTCATTCCGTGAGAGATTATCAGAAATTTCCCCAAAAGTTTTGAAAAAGGGGGTCTCTTGGTGACAGGTAAACAAAAAAGGGGTCATTGGATGAGAGGGAATTCAGTAAAACAAAAAGGGGTCATTAGTGAGAGGGAGTTGAAAAATGGGGGTCAATGTGGCTACACATCCTCGTCACCCATTTTAAGTGAGTACCCCCTGGCATTATGTAATGACCGACAAACCATAAAAGGGGGTCTTTTTGTGACAGGAAAACAAAAAGGGGGTCATTGGGTGAGAAGGAGTTCAGTAAAAGAAAAAAGTCATTGGGTGAAGGGAGTTCAGTAAAAGAAAAAAGGGGTCATTGGGTGAGAGGGAGTTGAAAATGAAAAACCTTTATTTATGTATTACTGCAGATGTCTATAGCTTCTAATCTGTACAAAATAGGTACACATTCAAATTAAGCTAGACTTCCAATTTATAGTTCCGGGGTAGATAAGCATTGACATTTTTGGAAACACATTAAATATTCTGCTATTATTTTGATGATCCAACTGTATCTTGGTTAAAAAATTCCGCAATAGATATTTTGTGGAAAGGAATATTTTCCAAAAGACCAGTAATCCTTCATGAAATCAGGCAAGTCAATTTATGTAACGCGCATGTATGGTAAAAAATCTATATAGCCCAGGTATATAGTAAGTTTGCCAACTTGATATTTGTGATATACCGGTGGTGTGTCCGGGGAGTTGTGCTTTGGGTTCAGCCCCGCACTGTGTTGAAAATCATGTAAAATCAGCCGTTTTTTGGCGATTTAGCCTTTTAAGCCCTCCGCATTAACTCTGAAAGGCCCTCTGTGCCCCCACAGGAAAAGATCCTGGACCTTTTCAGCGATTTTGGTATCGATGGGTGGGTTTTTAGTGGAGACCAATGTGCCCAATTGGGCTTATTTGAGCAAATGAGGCTAACAGAGCCCAAATAGGGCAAATTTGGGTGCTTTTTGGGTGTTTGGGGGAAAAATTGTTTGTGAATACTGATAGATGGGCAGCAAAAACAGCAAAATGTTGGTAAATTTGAATTGTAATTTGATACTAATTGAGTGCAATTCTCTTTTCTACTTCTTTCATATGCCAACTTCTGGATAACCCCTGGATATCTGCATGTAACCAAACTTCTCTTTGTGATCTACTTGGTGTGGAACCTATAAACTACTCATGATGTCAACCTTCAATGCTGAATAACCAACCTTATCTGCACACAATAGGTACACATTCAAATTAAGCTAGAGTTCCAAGTTATTGCTTCTTGGTAGATAAGCTTTGACATTTTTTGCAACACATATTAAAGCCATATTATAACATTTGCTGAGGAGGACACCCTCATAATGTTTCAAAATTCTGTTTTTTACATGATTATTTTGTACTTTATTAAACTAACATATTAACCTGCAAAAAGCAAGTTCGTACAGTGGTGGGCGGGACGGATATACACATCAAAGGTTACTACAGTAAGACAACCGACGTAGCAACATCAGCGCTGGTAGTAAATTCCAATTTTCTCTGCTTTAACCTCAATTGGTCGGCTTAAAATTTAAAGGGGGCATATCTGATAATAAACGCTAACATTTTATGGAAAAAAATATCAGGGATATGAGAAATATTTAAATAATATTTTGATGATCCAACTGTATCTTTGGTAAAAAATTCCGCAATAGATATTTTGTCAATTTTCTTTTTTAAAACCTTGAAATCTTAATTACCCATATCACACATCCAGTTACAGATTTACAAAGACCAGTAAGTCCTTCATAAAATCACACAAGTCAATTTCTATGGAACGCTGTTGTATGGCAAAAGAATTGCCTTAATATCTTACTATATAGTTTGCCAACTTGATATGAAATGAGACACCTGTAGCAGCTGGCAAGTGCATTATTTTGATATGGATGTGCACATTTGTAATAATATACCGGTATATGAAACTTGGTAAAGAGCCCTAGTTAGTGTTACCTTTTCAGCGATTTTGGTGTATCGATGGGTGGGTTTTTAGTGAGACCAATGTGCCCGATTGGGCGCATTTGGGCAAATGTGCCCCTAATGGAGCCCAATGAGGGCAAATTTGGGTGGTTTTTATGTGTTTTTTTGTGAAAAATTGGTATACTGGTATACTGATGGGTAGCAAAAACAGGAAAAAGTTGGTATAGAGAAAGTCAGCATCCTAAAGTCTACAGGGCACATCCCCATATAAATTTATTTGAAGACCGCCCCCCGGGTAACGAAGGTAAAAATTGTTTTTAATTCTGTATTAAATAGAATTGAAATGCAAAATTGTAATTTCTTTAAATATTTTGTTGATACAGAATGCCATCTAAAGAGCAGAAGAAGAAAGAAGCGAGAAAGAGGAGGTATGAGGAGGAGAAGGCTAAGAAGCAGCAGGTAAGTCATTTAAACAATGGGCTTAGGGCTCATTGTTCAGTTTTGTGGTCATTTGCACAATATGAAAACTTAATTAATATTCTAAGAGAATAAGAATGTAAATGGCCTTCCTAGACCTAAAACTATGTAAGTAAGGCATTTGGGCAATTCCATGACATTGTGTTCACAGCCAAAAACTGAAATCAGCAAGAACATTGCAAATACCTGGTAACAATTACAAGTTTGGCATCAAAATGATAAAATCAAAATTATCTTTCATCTTTCATTTGAGTCTTGGATTGACATTGTATATTAATTGAAGAAAAATATTTGTTCAAAATTTGGGCTTTCATTTTGGTAAAATTTCCTCACCTTGGGATTCATTTTCAAACACCAAACTTGTATAAAACAAGATTATTTTTCTCTAACTATTGATTAGAGTACAAATTATAAATGGAAACACATTTGTCAAGGAAAAAAAGCTGACAGTACAGAAAATACAGGGCTTAACATAGGGTGTCAATTTTGATGTAAAAATGTTACGCGAGTTATGCCTATTTTAGTCAATTGCAGTTTGCAATTGAAGTTTGTCAAACCTTCTAGTATAGAAAATAAGGCAAAATTAACAAACTGGAGAGGTGCTTAAAGAGTAATGTGAGTAACATGGAATCCTAAATGTGACCATGATGTGACTTGACAAAATACCTTAAAACTAGAAAATAAAGGTCAGAATCTGCCTCCCCCTTGTATGTGATAATGTCGTTGTTTGGCTGGCACTTTCTCAACTGGCCAATTTCAATAAAAATGGTATCATATTACTTGGAATAACAAGCTGCATCAAATAAGCCTCTACTCTATTAGCTGTCTCAAACATCATACAGTCTACCACTGTTTCTAATTTGGCTGGCAGTGACTGCTCTACAGGGTACATGTATATCAATTACCAAGTATCATTGCCCTAAAGGAAGAATTACATGTATGGCTACATTTCATTAGTATGCATGCTCAGTCCCTTGCCTTTTACCAATTCCCATCTAACAAATAATGATTTTGAGGGGAAAATAGAAATGGGCGATTCCATGGTTACTCACATTACACCTTTTCACGTCCTCTGAAAATCGGAGTACTGTGGGTTTTTTTATTAGTTAGCCTTGCTGTTTCATTTTTTGTGGTAACAAACCCAACATTCAAGGCTTTGACCTTGAACTGAATCTTCTCTACTTTGAGCATGACACTGATGAGAAAATCGGTTACTGACATTACTTACGCACAAAGGACTTGCCTAAAATGGGCATAATTTCAATTCAAAAGTTTCATCAAGCAGAAAGTGGTATATCCAGTTGAGTTTATGTAGCAGGTAGGCCTATATACTGTATAAATTAGGGTGATAGAAAATATGGAGCAGCTTCACATGTATAGATAGTGAGCAAAAGTCTGTTTACTCGCATTACGGTTTCTCGCATTACATTTTGTCTGCTAAAAAGATGTGAACAAATTGAGATAATAATACAGAAGAAAAACAAATATCATGAAACACATTATGGAATGTCCGACCTTATAACTCCTGAACTAAGCACCGTAGAAAATTATGACAATTGACTTTTTTATTCCCTGTGATGAGAGGAACAACTTGAGATACATTACAACATGTTGCGACTAATTTTAAGTTTTGGCCCCACTGTGACCTTCCATCCTTCATGTAAACCACAGGGTTCATAGGAAAAATGGAACCAATCAAATTTTTATCATTTCAGGATTAAGGGGGTACTACACCCCTGCCCAATGTTGTGCCTATTTTTGCATTTTTCTCACAAATTATAGCGCAATGGTAAGAAGTAAGATGTGTATATTATAGGGACAAGGACTACAACTACTGCACTTGAAATTTTATTTCAACACAGACAACAGTTGTGGAGTTACAGTCAAAAATGAGGAAAACCAATATTTGATCAATAAATCAATAACTACTTGCCTTGAGTTGCTGAATTTTCAGTGCAGTAGTTGTAGTCCTTGGCCCTATAATAATGTCCAGCCATACTATTAGATAATACTGAGATTTGTGGGTTCTTTTGAAAGGCAAAATAAATCAAACTCACTTGACTGTTCAGCAAATTGTAATTTGATACTAATTATGTGCAATTTTCTTTTCTATTTCTTTCATATGCCAACCTCTGGATAACCCCTGGATATCTGCTTGTAACCAAACTTCTCTTCGTGATCTACTTGGTGTGGAACATACAACTACTCATATCAACCTTGGATGCTGAATAACCAATCCTGTCTCCATGACATGCTTGATGTTAAACCCATGACTTCGCTTCCATTCCTTTCACTTCCCTTCACTTCACTTACATTGCATTCCCTTCCATTGCATTCCCTTCCATTGCTTTCCCTTACATTGCATTACCTTCCATTCCATTCTATTTCATTCCATCCCTTCCTTTCCATTCCTTTTCATTCCATCGCTTCTATTCCATTCCATTTCCTTCCATTCCCTTACCTTACCTTCCCTTCCATTTCCTTCCTTTCCCTTCCCTTCCTTTTCCTTCCATTCCCCCTCATTTCCATTCCCTTCCATTCCCTTCTCTTCTATTCAATTGCATTGCATTGTATTTCTATCCACTCCATTCCATTCCATCCAATCCCCTTCCCTCCCATTCCCTTCCCTTCCCTTGCATTCCATTCCCTCCCATTCCCTTCCATTCTCTTCCGGTCCCTTCCCTTTCCTTCCATTCTCTTCCCTTCCCTTCCTTCCTACTCCCTTCCCTTCCACTCCATTCCCTTCCATTCCCTTTATTTCACTTCCATTCCCTTCCTTTCCCTCCCATTCCATTCCCATTCCTTACCATTCCCTTCCTTTCCATTCCCTTCCTTTCCATTCTCTTTCGTTCCTCTCTCTTACCTTCTATTCCCTTCCATTCCATTGTCTCCAATTCCCTTCCCTTCCCTTCTATTCCCTTCCATTCCGTTCACTTCCTTCCCTTTCCATTCCATTGTATTGCAATCCCTTCCATTACATACCATTCCACCCCTTCCATTCCCTTCCTTTCCCTTCCATTCTCTTCCTTTTCCTTCCATTCTATTCCCCTTATTTACATACCCTTCCATTGTTTCCCTTCCCTTTCCTTTCATTCCCTTCCCTTCCATTCCTTCCATTTCCTTCCATTCCATTTCATTCACTTCCTTTCCTTTCCATTGCATTCCGTTTCTCTCCCCTCTCCTACCTTTCTCATCTCTACCTCCGTCATCCTGCTGTTACATGTACCTCCCTCTGGTCTCCTCTTGATGTTAAACCCAACCTCCATTACCTTCCCTTCCCCTCATACCCCCTCTCCTCTTTACTTCCCTTGTCTTTTCTCCTCCCCCTGTCCCCTTCTCTATGGGCTCCTCTTCTCTCCCCTCTCTATCCTCTGCTTCCATCCCCTCTTGATGTTAAAACCACAACTTCGTTTCCCTTCACTTCTCCTCCACTCCCCTCCTCTCTTCCTTTCTCTATTTTCCTTATCCTCTCATCCTCTCATCTCTTTTCTGTCTTCTCCTCTCCTCTCCCCTCTCCCCTCCCCTCTCTCCTTATCTCTCCTCTCCTATTCTTTTCTCTTTCATCTCCTCTCCTCACCTCTCTCGTCTTGTCTTGTCTACTCTCCTCATCCCACATTTATCCTGCTGTTCCCTCCACTCTGCTCTGCTCTCCTTTTCTCTTCATGTTAAACCCAACTTCCCTTCCATTCCATTCCTGTCCCCTTCCTCTTCACTTCACTTCCCTTCTCTCTTCTCTTCTTCCCCCATCCTCTCTTCTCGTCCTCCCCATCGGCTCCTCTGCTCTCATCCCCTTGATGTTAAACCCATGACTTATATTCCCTTCCCTTCCCCTCCCCTCCACTCCTCTCCCTTCATTTCTCCTTTCTTTTTCTTCTCTGCCCTGTCATCTCTTCTCTCCTCTCTTTCTGTTTTCTCCTCTCACCTCCCTTTCCCTGTCCTCTCTCCTCTCCCTGTCCTCTCTCCTCTCCTTTGCTCTCTCCCTTTTCTCTCTTCTCTGCTCTCCCCTCCCCTTCTCTCCCCCACACCCATCCTCTCCTGCCCTCACTTCCTCTCCATCTCTCTCCTCTTCTCTCTTCTCTCCTTTCCTCTTCTCCCTCCTCTCCTGCCTATTCTATTCTACGCCTTCTGGCATTTCTACTTTTGCCACCTTTCATTCCACCTGCTGCTCATGCAACAGGGTCTTCTGACATGTCTCGAACGGGGTCCTAATCCCCCGGGCGAGGCATGTATATGCCAAAATCCATGCCAAAATCCATGCCAAAATCCAAGCCAAAGACGAAGAGATGAACAGGAAAGTACAGACCACGAACAGCAATCAACTGCTATGACCACTGCAGAACCATGTCAACTTGTGAATGATGGTGGATTTCAAAGTGCCGATGAAATTGTAAGTCAAAATTTAGAATCGCAACATGAATCTAATCACACTATGATCAGTGCATGTAGCAATCAGAATTCGTCAAGCATTCCACAGACTCAATCCACATCTGCTTTATATGAATCAGATAGCTGCAATGATAATGATCAGCCAGGGTGTTCTTTTTGGTCCAAAGATGATAGTCGCAAAGCAAAAGTTCAAGCTAGGAACAAGAAATACTATGCTAAAATCAAACAAAGTGTATGTGCTAAGAAGAAAGCTACCTATGCTGCGGATAAACACAACATATTGAAGCAAAGATCAGACTACCATGTAAGGAACAGGAATGTTGTATTAGACCACAAGAGAGACCACTATGTGAAGAATAGGAATGTTGTATTAGACCACAGGAGAGACCACTATGTAAAGAATAGGAATGGTGTATTAGATCACAGGAGAGACCACTATGTAAAGAAAAGGAATGCTATATTGCATCAAAGATCAGAACACTATGCAAGGAATAGGAATCTTGTATTAAACCGAAAGAAAGACCACTATGTAAGGAATAGAGCTGAACTTTTGATGAAACAAAACAAACGATATCATGAAAACAAACCGTCAATATTGATGAGAAAGAAATTGGACTATATAAGACACAGAGCTTTGCTACTGATTAAAAGAAGTATCAATTACATGAGAAACAAAAGACGGATTTTGAACCAAAAGAAAGCAAACTATCAAGATCCTCAAAGAAGAGCTAGACAAATCCAACAGGCAACGTCTTCCCGCAAATCTTCTAAAAGTGACATCAATAAAGTTATCATGAAATTCAAGACAGAAATACAAGAAGAGAAACCTATACACAACTGCATTATATGCAACCGCTTATTCTTCCGAGACCAAGTTGTGCAGTTCAAGAAGTTGAAGTACAGTAAGCCCAGTCTCTTAGCAGCTATGCCAGTAAACACAGATTATGATAATTTGCCAACTATTGCATGGATTTGCAAAACCTGTCATAACAACATAAAAGACCATAAAGTACCAACATTGTCACAAGCCAATAAGCTAGAACTATGCCCACAGCCTCCAGAACTGTCGGATTTGAACATTCTTGAAAGACACTTGATAGCACCTGTTATTCCTTTCATGAAACTAGTTCCTCTATACAAAGGTTGTCAGAAAGGTATTCATGGTCAAGTAGTGTGTGTAAAAGCAGATGTTGAAAGTACAGCAAAAGCATTGCCACGTCTTCCTACTGATGATAGCATTGTTCGAGTAAAATTGAAACGTGCATTGAAGTACAAAGGTCATGTCATGTACAAACAAGTGTGTCCTAGCAAGATTAGAAGTGCTCTTGATGTCCTGAAGCAAACAAATCCAGTCTTTAAAGATATTGAAGTAAATACTGAACAACTAGATGCTGTTCATAATGATCCTATTGTTGCTAATGAACATCTTGATGAAAGTTCTGAATCAGAACCTGAAGATATTGAAACAGAGCCAGCTCATAGTTCAAATTTGACAGATGAACAAGGCTTAGTTGAAACTGTAAACATAGACAACTCAAAACAGACGCCTTGTGATAATGAGAATCATGCTAGTAATGCTAACAAATCTGATCCTGTTAATGCTAGTGAACACACAGACCAATACCAAGATACTGATATGGAAACCATTTCTGAATTCATAGATGAACAACTATGTAATACAGTAAACTCTGATATTGAATCTGATCATGAAGTTCATGCTGATGATGAACCAAATTCTGAAATTCCAGATGAAGACAACCCTGAAACAAACCCAGATGATGATGATGATGATATTACTAATACATCTGCCCCACTCATGTCATTCTTGCAGCCAGTTGACTTAGCACAATATCTTGCAGATCACTGTGATGATTCTATACTTAGTCTTGCACCTGCAGAAGGCAATAGACCAGTCAATGTTCTCAATGTAGAAGCAGAAGCATTCCCAGCTCAATTTCCTGATGCCAAGAATACAAACACTGAACAAAGAAACATAAAAGTTTCCCCAAGCAGATATTTCAATGCAAGGCTCTTTTCTTCTGATAGTCGTTTTGCTAGTGACCCACAGTACATTTTCTTTGCCCAGTATGCAACCGAAGTGAACATGATAACTTCCCAGATATCAATTGCCATGAGACAAGGTCATACCAAAACTCCTGATGGAAAACCTATCACGCCCGAAATGCTTGCAGACAAAGAGCAAGTCAAACAAATGATTGAGAGGGATTCAGGATTTCGATATCTGAGACAGATAAGAGGAACACCATCATACTGGGATGCGACACTGAAAGATTTATTTGCAATGATTCGACAAATTGGCATTCCAACATGGTTTCTAACGTTTAGTGCTGCTGACCGTAGATGGATTGAAATTGATAATGCAATTCTTGAACAGCAAGGCAAACCACCACTTACACCTGAAGAGCACAAAGACATGAACTGGGAAACACATTGCGAACACATATATTCAAACACAGTAACCCCAACTAGAATGTTTGAGCACAGAGTGAAAAAGTATATCAAAGATGTCATTAAATCGCCTGCTGAACCCATTGGCAAAGTTGTTGACTATTTCTATCGCACAGAATTCCAACAGAGAGGTTGGCCACACATTCATATGTTAGTTTGGGTAGAAGATGCTCCTGATGTATATGATGTATCAGATTGTGACATTGTTGAATTTGTTGACAAATATGTTACATGTGAACTACCATCTGAAGATGATGATCCAGAACTCCATGAAATTGTCAAATCATGTCAAATGCATAGCAAGAATCATACCAAGTCGTGTCGCAAAACAGGCAAAACATGTCGCTTCAACTTTCCCAAACCACCTTCAAAACAAACTTTCATAGCAAGACACTTAGATACATATGATGATTCAGATGATGATGATGAAACTGATGATAACATTCCTGATGAATTACATGTACTTGATGACCAAGGTGAGGCAGATGCACAAATTGAAGCTAAAACTGTTATCGAGAAAATACATGATTCTCTAACTGATCCAGATACAGAAATATCAGAAAGTACTTCTGTTACTGAAATCTTTGATGCTGCAAATGTTTCTCAAGCAGACCTAGAAATGGCACTTATAACACTCGCATCACAATCTACAATCTATCTGAAAAGAAAACCTGCAGAAGTGTTGATCAATAACTACAACCCCCACTTAATCCGAGCATGGAATGGCAATATGGACATTCAAATTGTACTTGATGCTTATAGTTGTATCAAATATATCATGTCATATTTAACCAAATGTGAACGTCAAGTAGGTGATCTATTGAGAAATGCACAAAAGAGGCTAGACAAGACAATAGTGATGCTGTTACAGAGCTCAGAAAAATTGGAAATGTCTATCTGCACAGTCGAGAGTTGAGTGTTATGGAGAGTATATACAGAGTATGTAGCATGCACTTGAAAGATTGTACAAGAGATGTAGTTTTTGTACAGACAGATCCAGATGGTCAGAGAATATCACTACCATTGTCTTTGATGCAGAACAAAGACCCCACAGATCAAGTATGGATGACAAATTTGCTTGAAAAGTACTATGGCAGACCAGATATACCCAAATTCAGTGATATGTGCTTGGCAACATTCGTATCCAAGTTCCGCTTTACATCCAAAACTGTAAACAGAGCTACAACTGATGAATCTGATGATGAAGAAAGTTCAAGAAGTACAAGCCAGAGCTATGATCTTGAATATCTTGGTAGAGATCTTGGGAATGCAAAAGAACGTGTAGGTAAACCTGCCATCATACGCTATCCAAAGATAAAGCTTGAAAAGAGCCAGTAAAGTACTACATGAACATCTTACGTATGTACCTGCCACACCGTCACATTGAGCTCAAACCAGAAGATTTTGCCAGTTTTGCATTGTACTATCATACTGGTTATGTCAGAACACAGAATGGTGTGAAATCAGTTAAAGTGGTAGTGAAAGACAACATGAAACAGTATGAGCTTATCAATGACAAAATAGATACTGCATGGAATGAAATGCAAAATGCAAATGGTAATCTTGAAGATGCATGGGCTGCATTAGCACCACAAGCTGAACAAGAACGTCTTGATGGTCTTGAAGACAAAATCATGTTAAGCAATGAATCTGACGATGATTTCAATGAAATTGAAATTCCTGAACTGCAAGCAAATACATCCAAGAAATGCAATGACAACTCGTATCGATCACCAGTTGAGACTATAAGATCAGTTCCTTCAGATGACCAAGTTGCAACAATGATCAGAGCTCTCAATGATAAACAGTTACAGCTTTTCAAGTATGTTCACCAATGGTGTATGAAAAAATGAACGGTGAAAATCCAGAACCTTTCAGAATATTTCTCACTGGTGGAGCTGGCACAGGCAAATCTCATGTAACAAGATGTATCAGATATCATGCAGAGAAAATCTTTGACACCTTGCGTGACACACAACAAGAAAAGACAGTACTAGTTGTTGCACACACTGGCACAGCTGCTTTCAATGTTGAAGGAGAAACAATTTGTTCTGCTCTGAATATCAGTATACATGCGACTAAAGATTACAAGCCACTAAGAGAAGAGTCACTCAATACCATGCGTACAAAGTTGAAACACCTGCAGTTATTAATCATAGACGAAATCTCAATGGTTAGGAAAAAGCAGTTGCAATATATTCATGGTAGACTACAGCAAATAAAGCGAGCTTCAGATCGTTCATTCTTTGGGAATATTCCAGTACTAGCTGTTGGAGATTTCTATCAAATCCCACCGATCAATCCAAGCACTCCACTGTGTGTTCCAGATGAGAATCCATTGAACATGTTAAATGATATGTGGACTGACAACTTCCAAATTTGTGAACTCACACAAATCATGCGTCAGCAAGATGATCTTGAATTTGCTCAGCTACTCAATCGCTTACGTGTACGAAAACAAAGTGATGCTATGAATCCTTCTGATGAGAAAAAGCTCATATCACGAACTGTTGGTTCCAGAACAGATCTGATACCACCAAAAGAAGCACTTCATATCTATGCAACCAATGTAGATGTTGACAGTCATAACCAAGCAATGCTACAATCTCTACCAAAAAAAAAATCATTATCCTTGCTCTTGATATGAAACAAACTGGAGGACAAAGTCAAATCAGAAAAGTCCCATACAAGTCTGAACAAATTGGTAAAACAGTGCTGCAATCTCAACTATGCTTAGCAGATGAAGCTAGAGTAATGCTTACAACAAATCTAGATGTACCTGATGGTCTTTGCAATGGAGTCACTGGCACAGTCAAATCTATCCTACCTAATGATGCAAACGATCAACCAAGTGCTATCTATGTACAATTTGATAATGCAAAGTGTGGTGCAAATGCAAGGCAAAAAAGTCCACTACCAAATGAATATGCTAACTGTGTTGTCATCAAACCACATCAAGAAAGCATTGAAATCCAAGATGAATCTGGACATCAAACTAGAACACGTAAGCAATATCCATTGAAACTAGCTTGGGCAATCACAATGCACAAAGTTCAAGGACAAACGACAGATCAAGCAGTAGTCTCATTGAAAGGAACCAGAGCATGCATGGCCTATGTAGCAATTAGTCGTGTCACACATCTCAGTGGTCTGTATCTGAAAAACTACAATGCAAAGAGAATCTTCTGTAATGAAAAGGTTCACCAGTACGTATCCGAGATGTTACCATGTGATCTTTCAGTTGCTAACCAGATTTTGCATACAAATCAGAGAGAGCATTTCATAATTGTCCATCACAATGTACAAAGTCTTGCCAAACACATTGATGATATCAGAAGTGACTTTGAAATTAGCAAAGCTCATGTCATAGCTCTATCAGAAACATGGCTCAGTACTGTTCATGACAAAAGTAACTATGAAATACCAGGATATGAACTTGTTGCCATGACAAAACCATCTGAACAAGCTAGAGGCAGAGGTACTGCAATGTATGTCCATGAGAGTGTTCTATTTACTGCACTACCACTTGAAGTAGATGAATGTGATATCCTTGCTATAAGAACCAATGGCAATCCATCTATGGTTATCATGACAGTCTACAAGCCAGTTAGTACAAGCATTACTGTGATTTCAAATGTGCTGAACAACTTGTGCACCCAGATAGAGATGCTAGATGTTGATTATGTTGTTATTCTTGGCGATTTCAATCACGATCTTCTCAAGAAACCACCAATTGAAGCATTGCAGAGATATCACCAATTAATAACCACTCCTACCACTGCTAAAGGAACTCTTTTGGATCATGTTTACATCAAGCCAATCCCTGCAGAATATCAAGCATCAGTATTAGCCTCGCATTTCAGCTACCATGAGCCAGTTTCCCTCTCTATTAAATTGTAAATTGTATACTCTTCACATTAATATCTAGACTAAAGCCTGAAGTTTTCAATGTTGCAGATTTCTGCAAATAAAGCAGAATTCGGATGAAAAGCAGAAAAGGCAGTTTTCATAAAAAAGAGAATAAAAAACATCAGAACTCCACAAAAATGAAAATAATGAACAATCTTATCAATAAAATGATATAAATATTAAAATCGACTTGAAAATGTAACATAATAAAGAATGTTTTACCATGAAATATTCTGGTGAAATATGGACTATACATCAGGCCAAAATCCTGATGTAAAAATTTTGAAAATTGCAAAATTTACAAAGCAGAAGAAAGCAGTATAAATGTATAAAGCAGATAAATTTTTGGCTTTAATGTAGACCAAATGTACCAAATCACATGTAGTGTATCATATGATCCCTTTATTATGTTTTACCTGTACGCATAGCCAACTTGTCACTTATATTTATATCAAATTTGCTACCCAGATCAAAGATATATTGAAGAATTGAGAACCACATCAACAATCACTTGAAACTGTAAGTGACCATAGAGAATACCAGCCATAATCTGCCTTTCAAGCCAAGTTCTATGAGTACCACATATGCATCAGCTTGCAACCATCATAGCAGACTTGAATCTCCAAGCATATCAAACTATAAGTGACCATAGAGCAAACCAGCCATAATCTGCCTTTCAAGCCAAGTTCTACAAGTACCAAATATGCATCGGCTTGCAACCATCATAGCAGACTTGAATCTCCAAGCATATCAAACTGTAAGTGACCATAGAGCAAACCAGCCATAATCTGCCTTTCAAGCCAAGTTCTCACGAGTACCAAATATGCATCAGCTTGCAACCATCATAGCAGACTTGAATCTCCAAGCATATCATTAAGGTAATAAGCAAATTTCGACAATTGTTTATGCTGAGTGTTGAGCCAAACCCACCCAAAGTTAGTTTTAAACTTAGTGGCAAGTAAATCAAAACAATTGTTATGCTGAGTGTTGAGCCAGACCCCAGATACACTGTTAAGTATGCCACAATGTAAAAGTTTAGACCTTAATTAGTGGCAAGCAAATTGCAACAATTATAATGCCAAGTGCTGAGTCTAAACCCAAGCAAACTGTTAGCATTCAACAATGCCAAAGTTAAAAAAAAGTTTTGAAGCTTTTATATTGGCAAGCAAATTTCAAGAATCATGCCGAACCCTGAGCCATACCCAAGAAAACAGTTTAACATAGCACAGTTCCAAAGATGATGAGAATTTAAAGCTTAGTACAAGAAATATGTTACCTTCATGAATATTGTTATCAAAATAGCAATCACAGTTTCTTCAGCAAAATTTTAATATCAAGCCCATTTTACAGTTTGTTACCTTAATGATATTTGGCGGAAGTAAACATGTTTAGCAGAATATCACTGAATTATACACTTACTAAACACATTCTTGGGGAAGGTGAGTATCTGCTTTTCATTATTAATTTTATCCTCCTCACTTTAGCCATAAAGGAATATTGCAATCCCGGATTGCAATAATGTAATAGTGTATCGGTATCCCTTCTGTGTAATAGGACTGGGGAGGTTATCATTTTTTTCATTTTATTAGTTGTTGCAATAGAGCACTAGGCATACACCTGCCATTTCTAATGCTCTATATAGTGACACAGTTAAAAGCGTTTCCAAAATTTGCATCACTCCTCTATACATGTAGCTATGGTCTCCTCCTGTTGTTCTTTTTAATTTAAATACATTTCCATGAGAAGGAAGCTATGAAGGAGATGTTGTCTCATCAAAGCCAATTACAACATTTCTCTAAAGCTTAGTACCAAGCAAACAGAATATAAAGCTTATTTCAATACAGAAAATGCCTATAGTGTATTTTGATATAAGACATATGCTAACTTTTTTTACATTATCAATTTTTATTTCTGTACAGAATGTGAACAGACGGAAGGCCTATGGAGAATATGAACAGAATATCAAACCTATTTGTTCAATATCAACTAATATGGTGCAAAATGCAAGCACTTGAAATCTCAAAGCTCATAATGGCACACCCGTCATCAGAATGATGAACTGTATGAATTCACAAGTCCCGCAGTCATCAATGTCAGTATACATTTAAGATACACTGCAGCATTTCAGGTGGACTATATGAACAAGTGCAACTTCATGCCAACCTAACATCTGCAACCAGTGATATCAACTACATCTCTACAAATCATATACTGACCAAAACCAAATATATCTGTTCCACTACATGCAAGTAAAGTGCTGTTTCAAATTCAACTGTGGAGTACCAACTTCATTACTGAACCTTTTCAACCAGTTTCCTTTTCACAACGTAAGTACATAATATAGTTTCCATCTTTTTTAATCCACCTAACTTTGTTTTAGGGGCTGTGCAATAATTATGAGCCCTGGGGAGGGTAAAATTGGGGGGCAAGACATTTTGGCGAGCCAAACCGGGTGGGGGGCAAGCAATTTTGGCGAGCCGTTAGAAAATTTTATCCACCCAGGGGGGGGGGGGGCTCATAATTATTGCACAGCCCCTTAGCCATAAGGGGGGTTACAATCATTCCTTCTGTCTGTATATAAATATGTCTCTGTCCATGTACATCAAGATCAAGTAACTCCCCAGGGGATTATTTGTGTTTACGAACTGCTCTATTTGTTAGTTGAAAATAATTGAAATGGTCAAACAAATAGATCCAAATTGCTCCCCATTGCTATATTTATCCTTTTACGGACTGTTGAATATTAACCAGGGGAGTGCAATTTTTTGGATACTCCCCTAATTGTTTTCCCCTCAAAAATAATATTTCCCCATGAAAACTCCCACTCTCCCCTCTGGTGTATATATTGAACAGTCCCTTATATCTGACTGCATCTGTAGCCATTACTGTATAAGTGGCATTTTTTGTGTAGTGTTGAATTTGGAGTGAAATATGTTTGCAGTTGTAATTTTCACGATTACCTAGTTTTGCCCTACACTTGCAATACATTATTACGTCACAAGGTGTTTTACGGATGAAACTCGATTCATGAAATCAGCAAAAATAAAACCCTCGCCAAAAATAACCACTTGTACAGTATATTGCATATTTCACTAAAACATGACTAAATTTCTTTTTTCTATTTACCTTTTTTGCCACAGGCAACATTGCAAGAGAGACATCATTCCACTCTCACTGCTGACATCAGAAACTTTGAAACGGGCATAATTTGCATGTATTTCCAATGGAAGCACATATTTAGCTAGTCTACAAATTACACCTGAGGACACCTGTAACAACATACAATTTGACTTCATTGCATTAATTAAGACTGATATATTGATAACTGACTTTTGAAGCGTTCATCTTCATTTTAATGTTGCGTGAGAGTCAAACCATCCTGTAAAAACAGTGAAGTTATATCCTAAATTATTTATGATATCAGAATTACTGTTACATATATTTGGAATGAACATTTAGGAAATATTGTTTTATATTTTCTTTGCTTCATAGAAGCAAATAAAAACTCTTTTGTTTTGTGTTTTTTTAAAGGATGTTATGAAGGAAAATCAATCGCCATATGTTAAAGTATCATGCAGGGGTGCATTATCTAATCTCCTGTCCAATACTGATGCCCAAAGGTTACAGTTTGTTTCAATTCCAGGGAAGTAAATATTAACAGATACAAAATTATCCACTATCTCCATTACTGTATTTGAATTCAGGGGCAGATTCAGTGGATGACAAAGACCTGGCAGGCTGTTCTGATCAAGGTAATGCCTGGCTGTCTTTACAGTCTAGACTGACCACCAGGGACAAACACCATTTCACATTTATTCACCCAGAATAAATAAATAAAAATAAGATTTGTATACAAGATTGCAAATCATCAATCTTATACATAGGTTTTAATAAATGTTTTCCTGAAATTTGATGTGAACATAATTGTCTGTGGAGTTATCGTTTGTGAATAGCGGAAGAGGGGTTAGGTGTGGTCACGGGCATAGATATTCGTGTTTGGTCAAACACAGTCGCTGTGCCATCTAGTTCTCCTTCTCCTTCTTCTCAAGATCAGTCCTTTGCACTCCTCTAGCTTAAGAACTAAAGTAGCCTTGGGGCCCATACTTGGTACAATGATGGCCCATGACCCCTAGATACATCCTAGGGTACCCCCGACCCCAGAGGTCAAAGGTCATGGGCTACAGGGGGCAATATGTGTAAAATTTCAAACAGCTCTAGCTCAAGAACTATAGCGCCCTCAGGGTTCATACTTGGTACAATGATGGCCTATGACCCTAGAAGTATGCTATGCTAGCCACAACCCCAGAGGTCAAAGTTCATATGCTTTAAAAAGCAAAATAGGTACGACCGGTTAACACAGTGTATCGCAATAGGTAGCATTTTGGTAGCTACCTGTATTTGCAATGATGAAGGTTTCAAATATACGTCAAAACGTACAATGGGGTTAAGAGGTTAACCGCTTAAAGGGACCCAATGTTTTGGGATTAAAGGGGTATTCTCCAGTCTGGTGGTGTTTCAGAGAGAGTGGGGGTCTGATGGAGTATAAGAGAGAGTGATGGCTTGGTGGGGTATTAGAGAGAGTTTGGGCCAGCCTGGGGATGTTTTAGAGCGAGTGAGTGTCTGGTGGATTATAAGAGAGAGTGAGGTTCTGGTGAGGTATTAGAGAGAGTGTGCGCCAGTCTGGTGGTGTTTTAGAGCTAGTGAGTGTCTGGTAGAGTATAAGAGAGAGTGAGGGTCTGGTGGGATATTAGAGAGAGTGTGGTCCAGTCTGGTGGTGTTTTAGAGCGAGTGAGTGTCTGGTGGAGTATAAGAGAGAGTGAAGGCTTGGTGGGGTATTAGAGAGAGTATGGGTCAGCCTGTTGGTGTTTTAGAGCGAGTGAGTGTCTGGTGGAGTATAAGAGAGAGAGAGTGAAGGCTTGGTGGGGTATTAAAGAGAGTATGGGTCAGCCTGTTGGTGTTTTAGAGCGAGTGAGTGTCTGGTGGAGTATAAGAGAGAGTGAAGGCTTGGTGGGGTATTAGAGAGAGTATGGGTCAGCCTGTTGGTGTTTTAGAGCGAGTGAGTGTCTGGTGGAGTATAAGAGAGAGTGAGGGTCTGGTGGGGTATTAGAGAGAGTATGGGTCAGCCTGTTGGTGTTTTAGAGCGAGTGAGTGTCTGGTGGAGCCTGGTGGTGTTTTAGAGCGAGTGAGTTTCTGGTGGAGTATAAGAGAGAGTGATGGTCTGGTGGGGTATAAATGAGAGTGAAGGCTTGGTAGGGTATTGAGTGTGGGCCAGTCTAGTGTTATGAGCATCACATGCATATCAAATGAAAGTTTAAAACAAGGGGTTTCACCACACCTAACCCCCTTCCCCTATTCACAAACGAAAACTTCATCACGGGCATAGATATTCGTGTTTGGTCAAACACAACTGTGGTTTCTAGTCTTCCTTTCTTTTCTTTTCTATTTCTCTGGCACGGAAAGTTGGTCTGTGCATAGTGAAATGCCCTGAGCCTACGGGTGTCTCCCTATCTTTTTCAGGCTTCACCTTTTTCTTGTGTATGAAACTTTCATCAAAATGTAATGACTTCGGCGATGCAATTTTGCGTCGCCTTCGACCTGACGAACGGACATTGACCCAGGAGAGTTTGTTGACTTGTTGACTTGCTGTATTTGCACAAGGCGCACATTCCTGATTGTTTGCGTATTTTCGGACTTTCATAAATGAAACCCAAATTATTCCTTTTGTTAATTAATTGACGCTAATTGCATATTAATTGTCCCATTACTTCTCTTCCTCGTTATTGTGGATGCGTCTGCATTTGTGGTATGCATTATGCAGCGGAAGGTAGACGCATTTCTGCAATGAGGGCGGGAGAGAGGTGGCGACGTATCAGTAGACGCACTTTTGCGTCCACTCTCGCGTGCACTTTTACGTCGCCGTTCCCTGGCCCTGATTGGTTGGTGCTGTTGCTGGGTCGACTGGCATGTGAGAGGAGCGTGCCATGAGCGTGCGCGTGGGCCAGTCATCCGATGCACCTTCACTTATGATTTGGAGCTTGTTGTGAGTTAACACGTGCATTTGTTTCTGTGCAAAGACGGCTTGACCATTTGTTTAGAGACATGACTTTCAATATAAGCGGCAGTCTCTGTATGGTTAGGATTCGTGTTTTATTAATAAATCGTGTTATTTTGTGATTGTACTTCCATTGTCGTTTTGCTCCATGTTTTACGTTCTCTGAGTTATTTATCAGGAAATCACGCATCATCCATATACCACACCCTGAGAAAATCATTACATTGGTGAGCAGCGGTGCGATTTCGATATGACTTCTGAAATCGTTAGTGAACCCACTGGTATAACCAGAGGTAAGGATGAATTAAATATGCGTGATTTTCTGGAACAGACCAAAGTCCGGCTGCAAGAAATAAAAAGCCGTAACAGTGTCTCGTATACGAGCGACTACGCTTGTGGTAGTAGGCCTACTATACCTACAGAGACAGGTTATTTTGATTTTGACTTTGAGTCTGAAAGAGAAAGTAAACCGGCAAAACTGCCGTCCCTCTCTGATTCAGAAGGGAGCACACAACAAAGTCCCTTGTGTAAAACGAGGAGGCCGTACCCGTACAAAACATGTACGATGTTGCCTGTAAGTCCTGATGAGACGAGGTGCACATCAATGACAAAACCATTGATGAAGCCATCAGAATATGACGGCACAACACCGCTACAGGATTATTTGGCACACTTTGAAATTGTGTGTGAATTAAATGCTTGGCCTGATGATGTCAAAGCAGCATTTTTGGCTACCAGCCTTAGAGGGGCTGCTCTTGCGGTTCTGAGTGATTTGGAAGAACATTCCAGGTATCACTATCCAGCGTTGATAAACGCACTGGAAAGGCGTTTCAACTCTGAAAATAAAGCAGAGTTGAATAAGACGCTTTTAAAGAACAGAACCCGTGAAAAGGGCGAGTCACTTCCAGAGCTGGCACAAAATTTGCGTTGATTAACCAAATATGCATACCCAAATGCATATAGGAGTATGCAAGACATTCTGGCTAAAGATCAGTTCTTAGACGCATTGGACCCTGATATGAGATGGAGGATATTTCAAACCAGGCCTAAGACCCTGGATGAAGCACTTGATGTTGCTATCGAGTGCGAGGCCTTCAAATTGGCCGAAAATCAGAGGTCATGTCAATACGTCAGATCTGTGAGCAATCTTGAAGTAGGCCTAGACCTACAGTCGGACAAATTGGAGTCATCTGAACAAGTTGACTCGCTCATGTCGAAGGACCAAATAGTCTTACAGTCCCTGCTGGAAATTCTCAGGGTAATTCTCCAGAAGATCGAGTCTGTGCAAAATAAAGACCAAAGTTACGAAAACCAACGCCGTAACCATGGTAACTATGACAACAAAAGACACAGAAAAGATCTGATCTGTTTTAAATGTGGAGAAGTTGGTCACTTCCAAAGACACTGCAAAGTGAGTAGGCCTATAAACTCGACGACATCTCCAACTTTGTCAAACACGTCCGATGAACATGATCATGATGACAACTCAAAACGAGTGTCAAACGTGAAAATGGTGATGCCTAATAACCATGATAACGTGGTCAAGGAAAACACGGACGTGGAAGAAATGAAGACTGTAGGCCTACAATACAGTCATGATGACAACTTGATGCACGATGTTCACGGGACTAAGCAACCAGTAGAACTGAGTGAAAATGATCCTGAAAATCTTATAGATTTTTGGCAGTTCAGTTGCAATGGCCTTGATGAACTGACAAGTGCATCAGAGGAACCAAAAGAAATGGATGACACTGAAAAATCCATTTATGTAAATCATGTGAAACATGATGAATTCATGTGCAACAGTCAAAATTGCCAAGACCAGGACAAAGATACCAGTAAAAGTTCTATCAATGGTCTGATAAAGACCTGAGGAAGGAACAGATGGAAGACCAAGTCCTGAACCAAATTATGTCTTGGAAAGAGTTAGATTGTGATCGCCCGAAATGGGAAGACATTTCACAAGAAAATCTAACTCTGAAAACATATTGGTCATTTTGGGACCAATTGGAAATTGCCAATGGTGTTCTTTACAAACGCCGCGACTCAGACTGTGGAGACAAAGTTTCAATGAAACTTGTAGTTCCACAGCATTTGCGTATGAAGGTGTTTGAAGATACAAATAAACACCAAGAACACTCTGAAGGTAGACCTACCCAGAAAATAATGAAAATTATTGGCAAGCGGTATTGGTGGGTGAAATGGCTTGCAGATGTGAAACGCATTAGTAAAAAGTGCGAGTTATATGCCAGAAAACCCACAAAAAGTAGATATCACAATGATGAACTACCGCTTGAACGTCAATTTATAATTGATGCCATTATGCCATTTTTGCCTAATTATTGTGACAATGAATCAAGCTCAAGAATGGATCCTTCGTGGACCATGCCCTTCCAGAACAGGAAGAGGAAGTTGTCGCATATAAATTAATATAGCAAAAATCGTGTCATTATACAGTAGCCTGCACGTTTATACAAAAGTAGGCCTATATAAAAAGATTATCTAGAGTTTAAAATAATGGCACAAATTGATCGCCAAAAAGTCGATCTCATGAAAATTACAAGAAACCGGGTTTGACATAAATAGGCCTCCCGTGAGAATAAAAGAAAGACAGCAGCATGAGTAAGAACATGAAGAATGGAGATAAAAATTTCTCCATTAGGGCCTACCCATTTTGTGGGGTTGAATTGAAGTCTTTGAAGACCCTTCATGTGCGTGGATGTTTGATTATTCCGTGAAAACAAGTCGGAATGTAATTTGTAGGCCTATAGGCCTATTGCATGTATATGAAAATTGATGTTGGCTTTAACGCATAAAGTTGCTTGATTTAATGAAAACGATTGAAGATGACAACAAACTTGTATTGATATGGGTTGTGGCCTATATGATTGTTATGATGAACTTAGAAAGCCTGCGCAGGTACTTGCTGAAATTGACATCTAGGACGAATGGCCAAAAATGTTCTTTATGTCATGCAGTTATGCTCATCATGCATCATGCAGTACAATTTAAATAAAAAAAAAAAGTTCTGAACTTGCTGGTCGAGTTTTATAAGAGAACTTAAAAGAAATCTAATTGATTGATAATGCAAGTTTGGTTGTATATTCAAGCGAGGAGATGTGAATTTGAAATTAAAAAGTTGAAGCCAAATCAAGATGTTTTAATAACCTACATGCATAAACAAAACGCACAAGAAGTTTTGAAGTTTTCTATGAAATTTATAGAAAAAGGCACCAAAAGCTGTCTACATGCGATTACGCATTTTCAGTAATGTCAACCCGGAAGCGAACAGCTCCTGTACCGCGAAATTTGGCGATACAGAGCGAGTTTGCAACATTGATGACAACAGCTGCATGTCGCCGTGGAAAACAACAACTTGTGATGAAGAATTTGACGCAAATGTCGACGCAAAAGTGCGAACACCGAGGCTACAAGACCCTGAATGACTATGGTAAATGCTGACGCTGCTGTGATGATGGTTTCTGCGACTTCAATTGGATTTTGAACATTTGCTATTCCATGATTCATTTACATGGACATGAATGAAGACGCAAAATTGCCATTGAACTTGCATGACTGGGAACTTTTAAATACAAGCGTACTGGCGTGAGCTTGTTTGTAGCTTGCTGTTTCTCTCTGGATATATCGACGAAGTGCCGTGGAATTTTTATATAATCTCCTGAAGCTGAACTATCTTTCACCGTCTTTGGACAATGATTTGTATTTCTACCGATGAACTTGAAGTTGTAAATTTGCATGCATGCACGATGCATGCAACGAACATTGACTGTCATGACTGTCGAAGCCCTATGCTAGCATCGCCATGCCACGTTCAACGACAACGATCGCAGATTATAAAATGTTTTTGAACTCATCGGACTGGATTTTACTAGATTGAAATTAATTTATGACGTGTAGTGTAAGTTGTATGTAGGGTAAGTGTAACTCGCTCCCCTTTTGAATTAATTATTGTTGTATTTTCCCCCTTAGGCCCGGCTGTTGTTGTTTTCATTCCCCGAGTAGACGCATTTATGCGTCCACGTAAACTTTTGTCATGTTCGTGAAATTGTAAAGTGTCATCTGTTTTTCCGTGAACAACAGCTAGCGAGTTACACCTATCCAAATCTTTAGGTAGGCCTACCGCTGACATGACACAACTCAACGTTAGGCCTTTAGGTTGAGTTTAGGGCGTAGTTATTAAGATTTTAACCGAAATTTCCAAATTTGTAGGCACCCCAAATTTAGGCCCGTTTCCTTGCAATGTTTTCAGCATTATGTTGTTTTGATATGCACTTTCTTTGATTTTTGAACATGTTGAACTATTAAATTGAATGACATCAACAAATTTAGCATCAGTAGACGAAAATTTGCGGGGCTTTGCCGCCGCTGTATTTTTGATTAAAATGAAAAATGAAATGTTAAATTACTTTTGGCCACTGTGTGAGCTACCAAAATTAATGCTTTTAATGTAAATACTTGTTTTTGTAGAACAACATTTTCAATGCATGTTTACTGTCACAAAATTATATGCATCAATTTGAAATTGGATTTATTGTACAAGATTTGAGTACAAATCTTTTTTTTATAGGTGGGGAGAGTGAAATGCCCTGAGCCTACGGGTGTCTCCCTATCTTTTTCAGGCTTCACCTTTTTCTTGTGTATGAAACTTTCATCAAAATGTAATGACTTCGGCGATGCAATTTTGCGTCGCCTTCGACCTGACGAACGGACATTGACCCAGGAGAGTTTGTTGACTTGTTGACTTGCTGTATTTGCACAAGGCGCACATTCCTGATTGTTTGCGTATTTTCGGACTTTCATAAATGAAACCCAAATTATTCCTTTTGTTAATTAATTGACGCTAATTGCATATTAATTGTCCCATTACTTCTCTTCCTCGTTATTGTGGATGCGTCTGCATTTGTGGTATGCATTATGCAGCGGAAGGTAGACGCATTTCTGCAATGAGGGCGGAGAGAGGTGGCGACGTATCAGTAGACGCACTTTTGCGTCCACTCTCGCGTGCACTTTTACGTCGCCGTTCCCTGGCCCTGATTGGTTGGTGCTGTTGCTGGGTCGACTGGCATGTGAGAGGAGCGTGCCATGAGCGTGCGCGTGGGCCAGTCATCCGATGCACCTTCACTTATGATTTGGAGCTTGTTGAGTTAACACGTGCATTTGTTTCTGTGCAAAGACGGCTTGACCATTTGTTTATTTTATTTTTATTTATTTATTAGACTCTATACACTGGAGATTGCACAATATCATAATAACAGTTAAATATAAAATAGCAAAATACATTCTGAAAGATTACAATAATATACATGATTAAAATACGAATTAATACCAGTGCAGAGAATGGGACGAACAGGTGCGTATCACCTCTAAGACCATCCCACCTCAAGACCAAAAATAAGCCGCCCTTGCCCAGTCCCCTCCCCCCTTTAAGTAGACCTGCACCTAGTGCAGCTACATGAAGAAAACCATGTGCAAGTACTGTTGGCTTCGAAATTTGATTCAAATTTTGAGTTTAAAAAAAGAACCGCATTAGTTTAAAAAAAAGAAAAAGATAAAGAAGACCTAGTACTAGGAGGAAGCTGATTCCACAAAGATACAATGCGGTTGAAAAAGATGACTTGAATGCCTCAGTCCTACAAAAAGGAACCTTAAGAAGAAGAGGAGCAGTAGATGATCTAGTGGTGGGATGCCCTTGTCCAGACCCAGAGTTGCAAAATTTGACATATTTTTCAATGTCCAGGTCATACGCACCTGCAATACACTTAAAAAACAATGAAAGGTCAAGCTGTTCCCTACGCATTGTAAGAGGGAGCAAGTTCAATTGGCACAAGCGCTCCCGATAGTCCAGATCAGGATAGTGCATAATGAATTTGGTAGCTCGCCTCTGGACACCTTCCAGGCACTCAACATTGTGTCTGGAGGTACCACTCCAGAGGCAGCTACCAAACTCAAGATCACTCCTGATCAGGGCTAGATACAGCGCTTTGGTGACTTTCACAGGTGCATTAAAACCTACAGTGCGCTTAATCAGACCTAATTTTCTATTGCACTTTTTGACTACATTGTTGATATGAGTATTCCAGTCTAGTTTTGAAGATATTTCAATTCCAAGATCTTTAATGGATTTAACAGAACTAAGTTTACTGTTGTTCATGAAATAGTAAAAATGAAATGGTTTTCGTTTTCTGGTGACATGACTTTCAATATAAGCGGCAGTCTCTGTATGGTTAGGATTCGTGTTTTATTAATAAATCGTGTTATTTTGTGATTGTACTTCCATTGTCGTTTTGCTCCATGTTTTACGTTCTCTGAGTTATTTATCAGGAAATCACGCATCATCCATATACCACACCCTGAGAAAATCATTACAGTAAATCATTAAAGCCGTAGTACGTGCGCGTCACATTGCTTAGTACGCCGACGTACTAACGCCAACGCGCTGCTGCCAGTTAGTTATGGTACGCGCTACCACTGAGTTTTGACAACAAAAAATCCCGGGAAAACCCCGGTTTTAACCATATTTTCACTGATTTTGAGGCCAATTCTTGGTCTTGACAGTTTTCAACCAAATAAAGTGCAATGCGTTCCCTGTATGTTCCTCAATCTCCCGTATGAATTTGGCTGTAAAACTAAACGACGATTCATAGGCCTAGAATAAATAATAAAATTCACGCGACGTAGCCTTAATCTCTTGGCTGCCAACTTTGGTGCAGTGGCGGAAAATGGGGTGCGTAGCTCTGCGTAGGGGCGAAAAGCTCGTAAGATCATTCTTAAAGTACGCGATGTTGTGCATCTAGATAGCCTGAATCATTTCTTGGCCACCTCGCAGTTGGCAGAAAACAGGGCAATGTTGCTCTGCGTATGGTTTTTTAATGGAAATATTATTACGCGGTTCACACTGTCCTTATTACCCACAATGCCACTGCATGCGATTTTGCATAGCAACACGACAGTTTTTTATGTTATTCTCTTAGTTACCATCAATTTTTGCAAAAACGAATGTCCGATGGAAAAATGGCAATATGTACCCGATCAATATACCACTAAATCAAAGCCGAAAGTCTAGGCAATTCGGAGAACACTCGCGCACAAGATGAGCAACCTTCCTTTTATTTATATAGATTCAATCACTCGATCAATTAATCATAATCATAAACTCACCCCGGGGAAGTTGGGAACTCACTTCTAAAGGCCTTAAGTTTTCAGTTAGCGGCACCACAACATTGCAATCTCGCTTTCACAAAAAACATTTTATGTATTTCGATTAACCTCCGGGGACACTCAAACCGACAGTACGGTGATCCTCAAGCAGATATCAATTCATGGGAAAGGGTAGGGGTGTCACCCAAAGTTAATTAATACCGCCATCTACTGCTGATATCAGGTATATCAACATGCCTACGTCTACTGTTGATATCAGATAGTTAATCAATACCCATACTGCTGATATGTAGTTTATCAATGCCAACATATAGGGCCTACTGCTGATTATCAGGTAGTTTATCAATGCTCACATCTATACTGCTGATCAGGTAGTTTATCAATGCCCACATCTACTGCTGATATCAGGTAGCTTATCAATGCCTACATCTACTGCTGATATCACATAGTTTATCAATACCCACATCTAATGCTAATATCACAGTTTATCAATGCCCACATCTACTGGTGATATCAGGTAGGCTAGTTAATCAATACCCACATCTACTGCTGATATGTAGTTTATCAATGCCAACATATAGGCCTACTGCTGATATCAGGTAGTTTATCAATGCTCACATCTACTGCTGATACCAGGTAGTTTATCAATGCCCACACCTACTGCTGATATCAGGTAGTTAATCAATACCGACATCTACTGCTGATATATAGTTTATCAATGCTTAGGGTAAATTGGGGTAAATGGAACGCTTAAGCAATAAATCACTTTCTGTGGTCAGGAGGGTATCCATATATGATTTTTGTTTGTTTCAATAAGTAGATAATATGTTTTTACAACTTGTTTTAACAGATAAACTCCCATTTTATGGCTTTGTTTCTTGTATCGGTCCAAATACATGCATGAGTCATGAGTGTTCCAGTTACCCCAACAAATTGGGGTAAATGGAACAGTGGGATGGGTAATTGGAACAAGAGTCAGTACTTGCAAGGAGCCTACATTCATAGCTATATTTACATTGAAAAGACATCAGAATATTTTATTTAACATATATTTTGTGACTAAACAAAAGATTAACAAAAATAATTTTGTTTTCATGTTTTTTTATAAACATGGTAAAATACCACGTAAAAAACACTTTCTCTCGGTACATAACAGAAAAAATGGTTTTCAGATTTTTAAAAAATCAATAGGAGGCCTAATCTACCATGAATTAGTTATTTGTAGTATATAATTTCATAATAATTAAACCAACTAGCGGGACACCCGCGCTACGCGCGGGTCCCCGCTAGGTGAGTAAATGGGAGCGTTCACTAAAACGGGAGGAATTACTGAACAGGTAGGATCATTGAAAAGGTAAATTTCATTTATCTGAGTCTGACCCTCGTTAAGCCTAAGTTTCCATTTTAGCTTCTTTCTTTCTTTTTAGTTTCTTCTACATGGGCCAATTTTGTTCCATTTTTTAAAAACATTTTGCTGCTAAGCTTGCAAATTTCCGTTACCATGTTTTTTATTTACTCAATCCCGTTCCCATTATTTTCTAAATCTGTCCTTTCTTACATTTCCCTGTTGACTTCATTTTTTATTTGCTGCTTAGTTTGTGATTTTCCGTTTTCATGTTATTTATTTAGTTCTGTCCTCAGTTTAATAGCTTTTTTTATTTAAATCATCTAATTTTATTAGATTTTATTATTCTTTCCTTCTTTAGCCTATTTTATTCCCGTTTTCATTTTCTTACTGTGACTAACTATAGGCTAACCCACATACTCGTAGGCCTACCTGTTTGTCCTCATTTTGTTTTCTTTTTTAATTACAGTAGGCCTACCTCTTCATGTTGTTTGTACTTTTAACACACATCTTTTCCCCGTATTTATTACGCCTACGGTCGGTCGTTCACCCGTATTATCATTCATTGCGCGACTCTGCGTCGTTTACGCGCGACATGGCGTAGTGCTGCGTTACCTGCGCGCTATCGCTGCAGCTACGCGAGCGGCTTGGCATTAGATACGCCCGTACGACGCGCACGGGCTAGCTTGACAACTGACTCCTTTTTGTTTACCCAGCATAGCAACGTACCACATTTTCACTGATTTTGAGGCCAATTCTTGACCGTTTTCAACCAAATAAAGTTTAAACACGTTCCCGTATATTCATCGATCTCCTGTATGAATTTGGCGACATTTGGATCGAAACTGACGGAGCCTTTCCATGATACATAGATACATAGATAGATAGATAGATAGATAGATAGATAGATAGATACAACATTTCCCTATTTATAGTAAGACTAGCGGGACACCCGCGCTACGCGCGGGTCCCCGCTAGATGAGTAAATGGGAGCGTTCACTAAAACAGGAGGAATTACTGAACAGGTAGAATCATTGAAAAGGTAAATTTTATTTATCTGAACCTGACCATCTTTAAGCCTACGTTTCCATTTTAACTTTTATTTATTTAACCCCGTTCCCATTATTGTCTAAATCTGTCCTTTCTTACATTTCCATTTTAGCTTCTATTTTATTTGCTGCATAGCTTGTGATTTCCCGTTTTCATGTTATTTATTTAATTCTGTCCTCAGTTTAATAGCTTTTTTTATTTAAACTTCCTGATTTTATTATAGCTTTTTTTCCCCTTACATTTCCTGAAGAGTTTCTTTCTTTCCTTCTTTAGCCTATTTTATTCCCGGACCCGGTTTCATTTTGTGACTTAGTATAACCCACATACTCGTACAGCCTGTTTGTCCTCATTTTGTTTTCTTTTTTATTTATAGTAGGCCTACCTCTTCATGTTGTTTGTACTTTTTAACACACATCTGTTTCCCGTATGTCGCCGTATATTACGCTACGGTCGTTCACCCGTACCCGTAATATCATTCATTACGTGACTCTGCGTCGTTTACGCGTGCCATGGCGTAGTGCTGCGTTACCTGCGCGGTATCGCTGCAGCTACGCGAGCGGTTTGGCATTAGATACGCCCGTGCGACGCGCAGGCCTAGCTTAGTAACTGACTCCTCTTTTTGTTTACCTTGGATAGCAACGGACCACATTTTCACTGATTTTGAGGCCAATTCTTGACCGTTTTCAACCAAATAAAGTTTAAACACGTCCCCGTATATTCCTCGATCTCCCGTATGAATTTGGCGCCATTTGGATCGAAACTGACGGAGCCTTTATAGCGATACATACATAGATACATACATACATACAACATTCCCCTATTTATAGTAAGACTAGCGGGATACCCGCGCTTCGCGCGGGTCCCCGCTAGATGAGTAAATGGGAGCGTTCACTATAACAGGAAGAAATACTGAACAGGTAGAATCATTGAATCATTATTTTCTAAATCTGTTCTTTCTTGCATTTCCCTTTTAGCATCTTTTTTTTTTTTTATTTGCTGCTTGTGATTTCCCGTTTCCATGTTTTTTACTTAATTCTGTTCTCATTATTTTTTTTCTTACAATTCCTGATTAGTTTCTTTCCGTCTTTGTTTCGTTCCCGTTTCATCTAGTTACTTTAACCCGTTGGCCTAATTACTCGTACCTTTTTGTCCCCATTTTAATTTATTTTTTCTTTATAGTACCGCTTCATGTTTTATAGGCCTACAACACACATCTTTTCCCGTATTTATTACGTCCTCTCATAGCGTGTCTGCGGACGTGTTCACCCGGTATCCCGTGACCCGTTTATGTACCTTTTTGTCCTTTATTTTTCCTTCTTTCCGTATTATCATGTCCACTGGTCTCTGGCTCGCAAGTCGTGTGGCTCTGCGCCGTTTACGCGCGCATTTGCGCAATGCGCATTACGCACGCGGCGCCGACGCGCTGCCGGCCAGCTGCAGTGACGCGTACGCGTAGGCTGGTAACCGATTTTCATAACAAAAACCCCGTTTTTACCCATATTTTCACTGTTTTTGCAGCCAATTCTTGACCGTTTTCACCCAAATAAAGTTTAAACACGTTCCCGTATATTCATCGATCTCCCGTATGAATTTGGCGACATTTGGATCGAAACTGACGGAGCCTTTATATGCATACATAGATAGATACATAGATACATACATACAACATTTCCCTATTTATAGTAAGATAGCGGGACACCCGCGCTACGCGCGGGTCCCCGCTAGGTGAGTAAATGGGAGCGTTCACTAAAACGGGAGGAATTACTGAACAGGTAGAATCATTGAAAAGGTAAATTTCATTTATCTGAGTCTGACCCTCGTTAAGCCTAAGTTTCCATTTTAGCTTCTTTCTTTCTTTTTAGTTTGGGCCAATTTTGTTCCATTTTTTAAAAACATTTTGCTGCTAAGCTTGCAAATTTCCGTTACCATGTTTTTTATTTACTCAATCCCGTTCCCATTATTTTCTAAATCTGTCCTTTCTTACATTTATTTCCCTGTTGACTTCATTTTTTATTTGCTGCTTAGCTTGTGATTTCCCGTTTTCATGTTATTTATTTAGTTCTGTCCTCAGTTTAATAGCTTTTTTATTTAAATCATCTAATTTTATTAGATTTTATTATTCTTTCCTTCTTTAGCCTATTTTATTCCCGTTTTCATTTTCTTACTGTGACTAACTATAGGCTAACCCACATACTCGTAGGCCTACCTGTTTGTCCTCATTTTGTTTTCTTTTTTAATTACAGTAGGCCTACCTCTTCATGTTGTTTGTACTTTTTAACGCACATCTTTTCCCCGTATTTATTACGCCTACGGTCGGTCGTTCACCCGTATTATCATTCATTGCGCGACTCTGCGTCGTTTACGCGCGACATGGCGTAGTGCTGCGTTACCGCGCGCTATCGCTGCGCTACGCGAGCGGCTTGGCATTAGATACGCCCGTACGACGCGCACGGGCTAGCTTGACAACTGACTCCCTTTTTGTTTACCCAGCATAGCAACGTACCACATTTTCACTGATTTTGAGGCCAATTCTTGACCGTTTTCAACCAAATAAAGTTTAAACACGTTCCCGTATATTCATCGATCTCCCGTATGAATTTGGCGACATTTGGATCGAAACTGACGGAGCCTTTATAGGCATACATAGATACATAGATAGATAGATAGATACAACATTTCCCTATTTATAGTAAGATTTGAAGTCAGTCAACCGTGTTCCATTTACCCCAAGTGGATCTGTTGTGGGGTAAATGGAACACCAAACTAATTAATTAGCTAATTAGCATATTAATTTGCATAATTTCATCATTAAAATCAGCTATTTTATTGTTTAAAACATTTATGTTATTGTAGAAAACAAACATATTGCCAATATTGTAAGACAACTCTCAGCACAACATTCAAATATTTAGGAATCAATACCCTTAAATTAGTAATGTTCACTGAACCGTAACACCACTTCAAGGTCAGTGACAACATTTGAGATTTTCTTCCACTCAAATACCGAATAAACCCACGCTTGGGGTATGAAACGAAAGCAGAACGTATGGCGTTGGGGTAAATGGAACAGTCGGTATGATGTTGCCCAATTTTTTTCTTGATTGAGGGAATTGTATTCTCAGCGTTCCATTTACCCCACCGTTCCATTTACCCCAATTTACCCTACATATACTGCTGATATCAGGTAGTTTATCAATGCTCACATCTACTGCTGATACCAGGTAGTTTATCAATGCCCACATCTATTGCTGATATCAGGTAGTTTATCAATGCCCACATCTGCTGCTGATATCAGGTAGTTTACCAATACCCACATCTATTGCTGATATCAGGTAGTTTACCAATGCCCACATCTATTGCTGATATCAGGTAGTTTACCAATGCCCACATCTATTGCTGATATCAAGTAGTTTACCAATGCCCACATCTATTGCTGATATCAGGTAGTTTACCAATGCCCACATCTATTGCTGATATCAAGTAGATTACCAATGCCCACATCTAGGCCTACTGCTGATATCAGGTAGTTTACCAATGCCCACATCTATTGCTGATATCAGGTAGTTTACCAATGCCCACATCTATTGCTGATATCAGGTACCGGTAGTTTACCAATGCCCACATCTATTGCTGATATCAAGTAGTTTACCAATGCCCACATCTAGGCCTACTGCTGATATCAGGTAGTTTACCAATGCCCACATCTATTGCTGATATCAGGTAGGCTACCGTAGTTTACCAATGCCCACATCTATTGCTGATATCAGGTAGTTTATCAATGCCCACATCTACTGCTGATATCAGGTAGTTTATCAATGGCCACATCTACTGCTGATATCAGGAAGTTTATCAATGGCCACATTCACTGGTGATATCAAGTAGTTTACCAATGCCCACATCTATTGCTGATATCAGGTAGTTTATCAATGCCCACATCTACTGCTGATATCAGGTAGTTTACCAATGCCCACATCTATTGCTGATATCAAGTAGTTTACCAATGCCCACATCTATTGCTGATATCAGGTAGTTTACCAATGCCCACATCTATTGCTGATATCAAGTAGTTTACCAATGCCCACATCTATTGCTGATATCAGGTAGTTTACCAATGCCCACATCTATTGCTGATATCAAGTAGTTTATCAATGCCCACATCTATTGCTGATATCAGGTAGTTTACCAATGCCCACATCTATTGCTGATATCAAGTAGTTTACCAATGCCCACATCTATTGCTGATATCAAGTAGTTTACCAATGCCCACATCTATTGCTGATATCAAGTAGTTTATCAATGCCCACATCTATTGCTGATATCAGGTAGTTTATCAATGCCCACATCTATTGCTGATATCAAGTAGTTTATCAATGCCCACATCTATTGGTGATATCAAGTAGTTTACCAATGCCTACATCTATTGCTGATATCAAGTAGTTTACCAATGCCTACATCTATTGCTGATATCAAGTAGTTTATCAAAGCCCACATCTATTGCTGATATCAAGTAGTTTATCAAAGCCCACATCTATTGCTGATATCAAGTAGTTTACCAATGCCTACATCTATTGCTGATATCAAGTAGTTTACCAATGCCCACATCTATTGCTGATATCAAGTAGTTTATCAAAGCCCACATCTACTGCTGATATCAGGTAGTTTACCAATGCCCACATCTATTGCTGATATCAAGTAGTTTACCAATGCCCACATCTATTGCTGATATCAAGTAGTTTACCAATGCCCACATCTATTGCTGATATCAAGTAGTTTATCAATGCCTACATCTATTGCTGATATCAAGTAGTTTATCAATGCCCACATCTATTGCTGATATCAGGTAGTTTACCAATGCCCACATCTATTGCTGATATCAAGTAGTTTACCAATGCCCACATCTATTGCTGATATCAAGTAGTTTACCAATGCCCACATCTATTGCTGATATCAAGTAGTTTATCAATGCCTACATCTATTGCTGATATCAAGTAGTTTATCAATGCCCACATCTATTGCTGATATCAGGTAGTTTACCAATGCCCACATCTATTGCTGATATCAAGTAGTTTACCAATGCCCACATCTATTGCTGATATCAAGTAGTTTACCAATGCCCACATCTATTGCTGATATCAAGTAGTTTATCAAAGCCTATCAATGTCTACTGCCGGTATCAGGTTGTTAATCAATGTGCCCATCTACTGCTGCAATGTAAATCTCTAGTTGTAACACTTTACAAACATTTTATGCGTTTAGCCAAATTGTTATTATTATCTACATGTACCTTTTCAGAAAAAAGGTTTCATATTTTGAAACATAAATTATTCTCTTGCACATCACAAATTCAAAATAAAATCAACACCGTCCTTTTGGTTTACAAGTTATCACTTCGAATAATATTTGTATCTAAATGCATCCTAAACACTTATATCCAACCTAAACACTCTAAATGCTACCGTTTAGCCAAGCGACAAGTTTAGATATATAAACATGTATAGAATGTAAACACAAGCTAAACACCACTGTTTAGATTGTGTTTAGATTTGATACAGGTTGGTGTTTGATATCTAAACATATAATATAAACACAAGCTAAACACAGTGTTAAGAATAATGGGGTATAAGTGTTTAGGATGCGTAATTCAAAGTGTGATAACTTGTAAACCAAAGGTGTTGATTTTATTTTGGATTTGTGATGTAGGTTTTAAAATATGAAACCTTTTTCTGAAATTACAATTTTGTTAAACGCCCGGCTAAACGCCTAACGTAGTAGAGAAGCTACATCCAATGCATCAGTTTTGAACAAAGGTGCCAGCCAGATTAGAATTAATCGCTAGAGTCTCCTCAATCTGTTTAACCCGGCTGGAAATTCTAAAAAATGACGTGGATTGCATATTTTGGTTGAAAAAGTGTTTTTTGTGACCTTCCCCCCCCATTTTCCCCTAAAAATGTCAAATATTAAAAAGTAACCATAACTTCAAAAGAAAATTGACTGCAACCTTAATTTTTGCTCTGAATAATAGAGGCACATGCATATTTCTAATCTGTGAACAAAACTATTCCATCATACCATATTTAGGCAACATTTGTGTTAAAACGTGCTTTTTTCATGATTTTATCAATTTTTACCAAAAATGCCAATTTTACGCTATTATTTCTGGTATAAAAATTATTTATTTGGCAAGAAATGTATATCAGTGTATTGAGCTGGACGTTTGATTTGAAAAAAGTTCACAGTGACATATTTCGGTTTTTGACCTATAACCCCCATTTGAAAAATGCAGTTTTTGTGATTTGTTTGTACTTTTTAAAAACCCAAAATGTCAATTATTAAAACAACTATAACTTTTAAAGTAAATAAAGTATGAACTTCATGTTTGCAGTGGAAATATGTGGCACATGTAATGTATATTCAATGATCGTTAACAATAAAATTCCATCTTTATGTCTTGATAAAAATATTTGAGGGGAAATGCATTATTTTAGTGATTTTGTTCAATTTTGACCAAAAAAGGTGAAAGATGTTTGAAATAAAAAGCATACAAATGTATTAATATGAATGTGTACATCAAAAAATTGAATCATGGCGACTTCATGAACTTCCTAAAACCAAAGGTTTTTGACCTATGACCTCTTGAAAATCAAAGGTCAGAATAAAATGCTTGTTTTTGGCTAAAAATTGCGTTTTTGACTTAAAATGAGTATTTTTTCAAAATCTTTATTGTTTACTTGCTATACAAAAGTTTTAATTTTAATTAATATTATTTATGAGAACGGGTTCCACAATTCCAGGATAACTGCAGAAATTACAGGTTGGTCAGTTACCACAGAAAGCACATTTCTGGCCATTTTTCAGTCGATTTTGATGGTAAAACTGCCAAAAACGATCATTTTATGTTGACCTTCGATTTTCAAGAGGTCATAGGTCAATGATTGACTTTTGTGATGTACACATTCACAGTGGCGTACATTTCTTTTTGACATTGGGGGAGATGGAGTTGGAAAAAAATCTTCAAGTATAGTCAATCCAGCACCTTTTGGCTACAGAAAAAGTTTATGGTACGATTGCACGCTATGAAAAATGTTGCTATTTTGAAGCTAAACTGATGAAATATGGTGTAAAAGTAGAATAAATGCGTGCGAAGCGCGCGAAAATTTGCTCTTTGGGGGCTAAAATGGGCAAATATGAGGTTAATTTGGTCAGAAACTTATTATCAGGCGTCAACATGGGGGGGGGGGATGGTTGTATGGACCATCCCCCCTTGTAAAATATTGGGGGGGATTTATCCCCCATCCCCCGGGATCTACGCCTACCCGGTATGCACATTCATATCAATGCATTGGTATACTTTGTATTTCAAATATACTAGTATATATTTTTTTAAATTCCATTTTTACCATGAAAAATTAACTTTTTTTGTTCAAAATTGAACAAAATCATTAAAATAATGCATTTCATCCAAAATATTGCATGAAGATATGAAGATATTTTTTTGGTCAGGAATATTGAATATACATCTGATATGTATTCTCCACAGCAATGAAGTTCATACTTGATTTACATGATACTTACTTGATAGTTATACCTGTTTTAATAATTGTGATTTTTGGTAAAAAAAGGAAAAAAATTCACAAAAACTGTATTTTTCAAACCAAATATCTCAGCCTATGTCACTTTTTAGAAATGCCAGCCGGATTAAACAGAATGATGAGACTCTAATGGTTAATTCTAACCCTGCTTGTACCTTTGTCTAAAATAATGCATGAACATCTTAATTAGAGCAGATAGACCAATGTGGCCTCTCTAAAACAGTTACAGCTAGGGATTTACAGTGTGATATCAGGTAGTTTATCAATGTCCACATCTGCCGGCTGATATCACATAGTTAAGCTATGTCCACATCTACTGATATTGGATAATTTATCGACCTACATCTATACTGCTGATATCAGGTAGTTCATCAATTCCCACATCTACTGCTGATATCAGGTAGTTCATCAATGCCCTCATCTACTGCTGATACCAGGTAGTTCATCAATGTCCTCATCTACTGATGATATCAGGTAGTTCATCAATGCCCTAATCTACTGCTGATATCAGGTAGTTCATCAATTCCCACATCTACTGATGATATCAGGTAGTTCATCAATGCCCTAATCTACTGCTGATATCAGGTAGTTCATCAATTCCCACATCTACTGCTGATATCAGGTAGTTCATCAATGTCCTCATCTACTGCTGATACCAGGTAGTTCATCAATGTCCTCATCTACTGATGATATCAGGTAGTTCATCAATGCCCTAATCTACTGCTGATATCAGGTAGTTCATCAATTCCCACATCTACTGCTGATATCAGGTAGTTCATCAATTTCCTCATCTACTGCTGATACCAGGTAGTTCATCAATGTCCTCATCTACTGATGATATCAGGTAGTTCATCAATGCCCTAATCTACTGCTGATATCAGTAGTTCATCAATGCCCTCATCTACTGCTGATGTCATGTATCAACTCTTTCTTCGAAATTTTGAAAAATTAATTTTTGGAAAAGGTTCAAATATTTTGATCCACCATAAGTTAAATTTAGGCTACAATAATGATATTATAATACAAATTTACATAATGTTCTAGAGTTAAATATCGAGGTACTACTTTCAAAATATGGACCAAATCAAAATGAGCATTTTTACACTTTTGTTTACACGTTTTGGAATAAATTTGGTCATAAAAAGTTTGAGGACCTAATTAAAACAAATCAGAGAGAAGTAACTAGAATGTCTCTAGAATAATATGTAATTTTTTTTTTATTATTTGGTTCTTTTTCAAGAATGGGTAATGTTTCCACATGTTCAAGAAACAGTTGGATCCCTTGATCATTTCCTTTCCAAAATGAAATACTTTCATATAAAATGAAAATAAAGTCACACAAAATGTCCCACTAAACGCGATCATTTAAAGCCATAAAATACGATTTCGGTAAAACTTAAGGGATCTGGAATGAGCGTTTTGACAGTATTTTTTGTGGGACATGAGAGCACATCAGACATATCGAATTGCATTCTGAATACAAAGAATGTCTTTCTGATATCAAATAATTTGCATTTTTGAAATTCACGATATAATACAAATTTTATGACAAATTATTAAAATTTGATATTTTTCACATTTTTGATATATAACAGTCCTCGAAGTAAATTTTATAAATCTAATGATATATTCTTAAAGTGTATGTAGCTGGGAGGAAAAGCCGACGAACAATTGAAAATTTTGACCTTTCATATTGAAGATATGGATTTTTTCCCCCAAAAGACCTAATTTGTTTTGGTGTTTTGGGAAAAATCCATATCTTCAATACGAAAGGTCAAAATTTTCAATTGATCGTCGGCTTTTCATCCCACCTACATACACTTTTAAGTATAAATCATCAGATTTATAAAATTTACTTCGAGTACTGTAAATATCAAAAATATCAATTTTTAAACATTTGCCATAAAATGTGTATTACATTGCAAATTTCAAAAAATCAAAATTATTTGATATCAGATGGACATTCTTCATATTCATAATGCAATTCGATATGTCTGATGTGCTCTAATGTCCTACAATAAATACTGTCCAAACGTTCATACCCCAGCCCTTAACTGATTTATTCTTGGCTAAAAATATGAAATAGGAAGGTTTCTTGGTCATTTTAAGCTGAAATAATAAGGTAAAAAAAACCAAAAAAAACACAAACCCTTACTAACTTGACTGCTTAACTGTGGAGTTCTATGGGAGATTTAATATCTTACTAAAAATTAATTCAAAATTGCTGTTGTCTTACAGACACTTATGGCTGATTCCATTTAAAATCCCCATCACTCAGTGAAGGATAAGTCATTCAAATTGTCATTGGTTATTTTTAAAATCAAATAATTGGCAAAAAACGTAGAAAACAGCAGTATCGACGAAGTTGAAGCCCCGTTCAAATACATGTAGCTAATTTATATACGGGGGGACTTAACAAAACTTGTCAAAAAGGCATAAATAGCTAAAAGATAATGGCAGTCAGCATCCCAAAATAGCTCAAAATAGAGGCTGGGGAGCAAGATGTTGGGGGGGGGGGGTGGGGCACTTTTTCCCTTGTCCCTGTTCTTAATTGTAGGTTTTAGGCCTATACTCTACTTTTGAACACTTTCACTTTGTCAAGTGAGCTGATCCCTTATCTTTGGTATGGGGTAGTGACCTGTTTTCTACCATTTCATTGGCACAGCCACTGCCTTGGTCCCATTTGGGGAATTAAATACCACTTCTGTTTAGAGCATTTCTCTAACTTGGCGTATTACACTAAATCACTGCGCGAAAGGTGCAATGGTGATGAGTTCCGGTTAAAAGTATATGGCTACTGGAGACAATGTGGTGTCCTTAGGGACCATGTTCTTCGTGAGGTTGGCATGTTCTGATTTAAATGAAAGATGCTAAGCTATTAATGACTAAAATAGATATGAAATTATACAAATCGATTTCACAAGAAAAGTAGGCCCTGTCCGAACTACTGCTAACGGAACAAGTTTTAATGCTATAGTTTTGGCGTTGAAATAGCGGCGTCGCTATTCAACATTTTTTAATTAAAAACTGAATCTGCAAAGTTCCCCAAAATTGAAGCTTAAATGAAATTTCAGTCTTTAATTAATACAGGGATGACGTTAAAAAGTGAAAAATATTGTCACGTCTGGTAGAAAACACCGCTTAAAAAAGTTGATTTTTACGTGCTTTTCAATGGAAAAGTTATTTGGTGGTTTACGCCCTAAACAGAGGCAGGGACAAATCTTGGTCATTAGGGGGCCATTAACCCAAGCATTAAGGCAATTTACATAGAGCTTATTTTACTTGCAGTATCAGCCACCTAGCGCGTGCGGTAAACGCTCCATCTAAAAATTGGCTTTATAGTGGGACTGTGCAGTGGGGTGTGTATGCGTGTCTGTTTTGGTTTTAGAGGCTGTTTCAAGAAATAAATACAAGGGTGCTTTGTCACACACTTGCAGTGCAACCGTGAACGTCACCACCAAACTTGAGGTGGACCAAAATACAGGCAAAACTCTGATGATTTCACACCACCAAATAGAATTATATCGTTGTGCGCCCTAATTCACTTCTTAGAAAAACCCATGCATAATATTTGCTGTTGAGGACGCCCTCACTGATTTTTTAAAATTCATTTTTTTACACAATTATATTGTACTTTATTAAACCGATATACCATGCAAAAATCAAGACTCTAGGTGCTGTAGTTTTGTCAAAATCCGATATTTTGAATAAAGCGCCGGAACCGGCGCCTTATTATTACGATGGAATTATTAGTCGAACGCATACACGATGTTCATAACACACAGTGCGGGACGGTGATCTACACAACAAAGGGTCGTACCATAACATGACCGAAGGAGTGGTACGTATTGGCGACATACGCGCTGGTAGTAAATTCCAATTTTCTTTGCTTTGCCGTAGTTGTTCGGCTCAAAAATAAAAGGGGATATATCTGACAGTAAAAACTAACATTTTATGTCAAAGAAATGCTAATCTATTTTGTATGATAATGTTATAATATTGCTTTAAGCATTAAAATGAGCAGAAATTTGCATAATTTTAGCCAAATTTGGATTGGTCATGATTAGTAATATTATTTCTTGCAAGTGTACCACAGATGGGCGAGATCAAATAACTTTTAATAATTTTAAGCAGCCTTTTCTTTACAGAAACACTGGCATGGTTTTGCCTGTAAAATAGGCAATTCCCAGACATCGTAGACTTCGAGGGCCAGTCGTAAAACATAATGATGGTCAACCTATATTTTTTCCCAGCCAGAGGGATCAGTCAACGGCTGATTTCAACCATCATAGCTGTCGCTTAAAACTAAGTCGCTCCAGTGAAGAAAAAATGATGTTTTCTTAAGGCAAATTTAGCGCATATCTCTATGGGACTCTGATTTGGTGGTGTGAGATCTGATGATGTAGGGGTACACGTGTGTTTGTGTCATATTTGTTTATGTTGTGTCATATGTCTGTATATTTCAAAGAAGCAAAGACAACAATTTGACACCATACCCATCTATTTGTGTTTTGTACGTTATTATAGAAATATATTTATTAAGCAATGAAACAACATTACCACATTCAGCTTACTGTCTTGCCAGTCTTTAATAAGTCTTCTATAGTCGTGTCCACACGTTTGGACACAAGTCACTTATTTCCGGACCTTACATCGGTCTGGTAATAAGTGACTTATGTCCGACCGGTTGGTCACGACTTTTGAGATACAAGATTCACAAACAATATGTAATGTGACCTGATCTAACCAGGCCAAAGGAAGCAATCTTGAATATTAAGTTATTATCAGCATCAATTGCACAAGTGCACATTAACCACATGCTCATTGATAAAATCCCTACATCCTTATCATATTGGTAGTAAAGCTGTGAGCCTATTTAACACCTGTATCTAAATTTCACTATTGCCACCTTTGGTCTGATTGGATCAAATATAGTCACATAATAAACCTGTGATATTTACACCTCCACCAGGAATGAAACAAACTCATTGAAAATAATATAAATAATTGCTTTCTGCAGATTTCTATATTTTTATGTTGCAAACAATAACGGTTTATACCCTGGAAAACATACATCCACATAAGACCACACCCCACATAAAAACACCACTTTAATATCCAATATCGCACACTCATCACATTCATAATCACAACTCCTCCTCCACACTCACCACATTAACAACCACATAAAAAGACTTACACCACTTTTAATACCATACACTCACCGCCAAGGCTCCCGCTAGCCTTCAAAAACTCTGCGTCCGATCGGACGCACAACTGTAAAACCTGGTCTGGAAATGTGCGTCCCACAAAATTTTTGTGCGTCCGTACATGTATGTTAATGTGTTGGACAACAGGGAATACAATTTTACAAAGCCCGATTGCCGGTATTGCATCGCAGTTTGATGCAAATATTTGACTATTTCCTTTCAGATTCCTGATGAGATTTTAAAGATTTATGTAAATATTATTGTCAATAACAAATTACATGAATGAAAACTTGCTGACAATGTACGATAGTTTAGAAAGTTGTATTTTTGCTCTCGTGTTTGAAAGCTTATCACGTTTCGCTGCCGTAAGAATTTTCCAATTTTCATTCAGACATTGACTGTGACCCGGAAGTGTTGCAAAATGGGAGTGGTTAAATGTGAAAGGTCAATAACTCGTTTACTGATTGGTCCATTGGTTATGAATATTAATTAAGCTTTATTAGGAGAATTAGGAGTGATCAGTCAACATAATTTTCGCGATTTTTTTGATGATGAAGTTAGTAAGCTTATAATCACTCATTTTTGGGCTGAATCAACTTGCGTCCGACTGGACGCAACGGGTTGATGAAATTTGTTGAACATTGCGTCCAGTAATACAAAAATGCGTCTGGACGCAAGCATTCGCGTCCAGCGGGAGCCTTGCTCACCGCATCTATAACCTCATAACAGACACCCTCACACAACCCCTCACCCTACCCAAACACACACCCCTGCACCCCCACTACAAATCCTCCTCCCACATACACATCCCTACACCAGTATGTATACCAAGCTATACCAATGTACAACAATACCAGCTCACAAAGCACACTGTTGGTATTAAAGAGAGAATGTGGGCTGCCACTCTGAAACAATAGAATTATAAAGAGGTTTACTTTAGGTTGTAGGGTTAGGGTATTAGTTGGGTGTATCATATGGTTGGAATTGGGTTAGGTTGTAGGGTTTGAAATATGGTTAAAGTTAGCGGTTAGATAGCAGGTGAACAAAGATACACAGAATAGCAGCCAAAGACTAGAAACAGGAGGAGAGGAAGAAAAAAAAAAGATGTTGGATAGATGACATCACTACCTTGAGTACAACAGCTTCGGCAGCAGTGGCAAGGAATAGAAAATGCTGGAGGGCTTCATGGGAGTGGTGAAACAGATTCTGATGATGAGTGAGTGTGTGAGTGGGGGAGTGAGTGAGTTAGTGAGTGAGTTGGTGAGTGAGAGGTTGGGAATTGTGTTAGGTTATATGGTTGGGATTAGGATAAAAATGTTGTACTGAGAAAATGAAGGGTGCGTAAAAAAGAAAAGAAGACATGGTATCACAAAACATGCTTCCTTATCCAGTACAGTACAACCATGTGCTCCCATTGTTATGAAAAGGATGAGGAGGAGACAAGAAAGATAACGGGAGACAAATTAGAATTAGCAGAAAATTAAGATGAAGAAGTAGAAGACAAAGTTAGTGAGGGAGGAAAGGAGGGGGAGGGAGTGAGCATGGTGAGTGAGAGGTTGGGAATTGTGTTAGGTTATATGGTTGGGATTAGGATAAAAATGTTGCACTGAGAAAATAAAGGGAGAGTTAAGGCAGCAGAAAAGAAGATGTGGCATCACAAACATGCTTCCTTATCCAGTACAGTACACCCATGTGCTCCCATTGTTATGAAAAGGATTGAGGAGAAGAAAGATGATGAGAGAAGACTTAGAAAAAAATATTAGTAGAAAATGAAATGGAGGAAGAATTTGAAGTAGACGATGAAGTAAATGAGAAAGCTATAGAAAAGAAGAACAAGAATAAGAAGTGTAGTATATATAGAATTCATGGACATAGAAAGAGAAGGAGATGATGAAGGTAGAAGTAAACAGAAGACAGTAGAAGAGAAAAGATATGAGTGAAAAGGAGGAGACACAAGTGGACAAAGATAAATAAGAGGACAAATCATACAAGAGCTCATTCAGTATGCTTTGTGAGCTAAAATGCTTGTGCCTAAACACAACAATTCATAGTATTTTGCAATAAGTTTGTTCCATCGATATCTAATATTAGTACATCTAATAATGATCAATATTGGTTAAACATTTTTAAAATTGTTTTTTTTTTAAACTTCCGTGGTCCGGGTATGCGCTGGTGAATTGCGATCGCGTAGAAGTGACAAGGTCGCCTACTACGCGCCGCGCCGAAGACCAATGGGTCAGCCGGCTTGTTGTCAAGTGCGTTGATCAGCCAATCAGCGTGATTGTTTATTGTTTTTGCATTTACCAAAATTATATTTATAGCATATATACTGTGACCAATTGCATCAAAAGGATGGACTGTGTAAGAAAATGACATGAGAGATATGTTAAGAAGAAATTTATAAGCTTTAGTTTGGAACATATCACAAATTGATCAAAGCATTTATTTTTATAAGTGAACATACGTCGCAATTTCTTTTGAAGTTCTTTACTTTTTCATACATTAAGATCTATATATCTTGAAAAGTAGTCCACCTTTTTCATGTAACTGGTCACATAATTTTCAATAAAAACAAATTAAATCAGATTCATAAAATCTAGTGCTGCAAACACTAAAAACAAACCAAAACCAAAAAACCACACCACAGCTCGTTAATTGAGCAAGATCCATCATAATTACATACAATTTGTTGACATCATAGGTATGATTATTAACATATCGCCCATGAATATCTATCTAATTAAGTGTCTTAATTAACCTTTTCGGTAAATCCCATACAAGCCTTTGCGAGTAGACCTGAGATGTCATCATTTGACATCACACCGATGCGCACATTTGTTTAGTGAACATTGCTACTGCGCATTTCAAAGCCGTGAAGTGCACAGTAACAATGTACGCATCGGCGTTGCGTCAAATGACAACATCTCAGGTCTACTTTAGTCTGTATACCTTTCTCAAATAAGTAATTTAGATATTGTTTTTATAAATGTAATAAAGTATACATTTTAAGAAAGGAAATGATGAAAGGAATCCAACTAGTATAATAGATTCGTGCAAAAATTAAAGTTTTTGAGAAAATCTCAAAATCTGATTTCACTTTACTGACTCGAGGAATGTATACGGACTATCGCAAAGGCTGATGGGATTTACCGAAAAGGTAAATGGAACAATTATATGTAATTATTAACATATCACTCATGAATATTCATCATTATTATAATAATACTACAATGAATAAACCATAGTGATATCTTGGGATTCAATCATGTTTCATTGTTGTTCATCATCGTTTGACAGGGGTGTGTTCGTGTGTGTGGGGGTGTGTGTGTATGGGGGGAGGGGGGTCGTAAGTGTTCAGCCCAAGATAGAGGGTCACTAAATTTGTCATATTTGGGACTGCCTTCCTAAGACAATTACAGCTCAGCATCTTTTTTGTCATGTCATCATAATTGACATGAATTACATCTGTAATTACATACTCATCATGATGTTTAATTTATAAGTACTGAGCTCTTTTCTTATTTACATTATCATTGGTCACATACATACACTTGAATCACTCATGATTATTTACACATTAGGCATATCAATAAGACATAGCATATACATATCACCAGACCAAAGCCTATCTTTTTATCAACATAATAGGCGACTCAAAAAATGCAATGTACATATAATTATGCGTGATCAAGATTATGATTTAATAGTGGTGGTTTTGTAAGCAGGCGAGTAACTTTGTTATACATTCAAGGGTTAAAAGCCACTCATTAAAAAGAAAGTTTAACATGCTTAGCTTGTTTGAGGCACAGTAGTTCAGGCAACAAGTTCAAAAATGTTAACATAATCAAAAGCTTGTTTTGTATCATTACTTGTTAGGACCGATTATGGTGGCCTGGTGAAATTAATCTCATTTAAGGGGTGTATAGTGAACATCTTGGGTCACGCATATGTACATGTACACAGAAGTAGAATATGCAAATAAACACGTTAATCAGGATTCTTTTAAGTACATACAAAAAGATATTTATAAACAAAATTCCTTATTGCCTCCTCATTAAAATCTGGCATATGGCCCTGCATACATCATGCATGTTTATAAACTACTATTTACACTATCATGACTATAATTTTCAGCATGGTTTTTCAGTGGTCTGCCGATTTGACGCTGTGCATAAACACTGGGGTGGGGTTCTGATTGGCTAATTGAATCACGTCATCATCACATCGGCACCTCATTCGCTGGTCAAGCTGCGTAACATTGTGTGACTGACATAGTTCCTGTTACGTGATAATCAGAAACAGCAGCAATTTGCTGAATTGTTTAGAATCGTTATCACATTTAATAATTATGAACATGGTTAAGATACTTGCACCGTGTTTACATATTAGGGGTCAAACCAAAAGATTGATGAAGCCCTATGAACAAAACTAGTTTGTTAGGTGGAGGGGGGGGGAAATAAAAAAGGTTGATTATGTTTCTCCTATACGCTTATAAAACATCTACGTTATTTTAGCTCACTGGTTTCGTAACAGGCGATGATGGAAGGGACAGCTATAAACAAAACTAGTTATGTTTATACGACTTCATCGATTATGCTTTGTGCCCTTATGTCACTCAACTCATGTTTGTAAAAAGAAAACTTGCTGTGTCGACATTATGAATATAAGTACAAAGACACACACCATTCATGGTTAGTGAGGTAGCGAAGGGGGTGCTGGCTGCTGGAATTTGTTAGAAATCATGCATACATCACTGTGGTTAGTATAGTCTCTTAGCAGCCAGTTTGGTTCCGCTCCCTGTGTGGGGGAGCAGAACCAAACTGGCTGCGGAGGAGACTATAATGGTTGATACTAAATTGTTTCTGCATTGTAACCCAACAAGGTAAGTCTCCTTATCAAAAATGATCACAGGATTGACATCTAGAAATACACAGTTCATCACAATTTGGCAGTCTCTTGTATTAATTGTAAGCAACAAGCATGAATTTCTTTATATGTGCCACGATCAAGAGGAATGAATCGGATGTCGCTAGCAAAGAAAGTGTTAAAATTCTTTTGTTTTATATTGTTTTTAGCGATTGATTAATTGACATAACTTCGCAAAGAAACGTTGTACCAACATGGGGTTTTCAGTTTCTGAAAGCACTAAATGTCCTCTTTAGAAACATGTGTAAAACTCATTTTTGTCCAGGGTCGACATGCGACTCATTCCCTTGATCATGTCGCATATGGTCATTTTCACGGTAAAGGGTGTAACTTTGGATTTTTAACATTTTGATCCGTAGTTTTCTAATAAAACCACAGAATTCCATGATTTTTGGCCACATAAGTCATCTATTTAGCAGCTACCTTGGGTAGCATAATCATCTTCGGGAGTTACTGCGTTCAGTTTTAGCAGGCTTAAATGTACCTAATTTTGCCATTTTGAAAAACTGTAAAAAACAGTAACATTTTTGTAAAACCCTGTGTTTTCTTCAGTTAGTTCATGGATAATTTTTCTTATCCTGAAAGTACGGTCATATGTTCAGTAAACACTGCCACATTAGATTTAATTGTGAACAGCCCTGTATTTTTGAGAACCGGACTTCGATATTTGTCGTTTCGGAGGCTTCATTTTCCGTTAACAATTGTTAACAAACTTTGTGGGTATAGCTTTGGTTCATAATTCTTGGTTATTTCTTCACTTCTTCTTGATTCATAACAGTTGATATCTTAACTTGAAATGGGTAACAAAAATGAGTTGATTTGCAAGCTTTTAAAATTTTTATAAAATCTTGACTTCAAAGAGCCGATTTTCCGTTAACTTTTTTGAAGCCTCCGAAACAAACTGTTCAGCAAGCTTGGGCAAATATAAATAAAAGAGCTCATCCAATCTATTTATCAAAATGTAGCAAAGTAGATCCTCAAGTCACTTGTTTTTAAATCATGGAGATATATATCACCGTTTGAAAATGGGACCCAATACAAACTTTCCGTTAACAATTGAAGCCTCCGAAACAAATGAAGCCTCCGAAACAACAGTAAACTTAATTATCATCTATGCATATCTAAATTGGTATGTTCCATATTGATATCTGCATTGTAATTGTTGCATGATATGTGCAGAATGTCATAAATTTAAAAAAAAATTGATATTATGGTTAATGCTTGAAAAATATACTGATATCCAAGAAAGCCCGTTTCGGAGGCTTCACATGCAAATAACACCATACTTAACAAATGGGTGAAAAAATTATCATGTTATAAATCTGCAATATCTGCCGCATAGAATCATTGATTCAATACACACAAGAAAATAACAGCTTAGATGATCCCAACAGTGTTGTTTTCAAAAAACTACTTCTGCCATGTTTAACCATTGTAAACATGAAGCCTCCGAAACAAAAAAAAATGACTTGCTGTGATAATTTAATTTTTGTCACAACTGAAATTCAATACTTAGAAGCAAAGCATGAAAATTGGTAATTGTGATATTTTTTACCTATTTTTTCATGTCAACTTGTAGTAGTTAGCCAAATATTTTACTTTTATGATCACCTGTGTTGTTAACTGAAGCCTCCGAAACACAAATCGCTTGAATTGCCAATTCTAAAAATAACTCCAATTTCTGTGAAACTTGGCTGGGAGGTTCCTTTCATCAAGTAGTATTTGTACATGAAGTTAGACATTAAAATTATTTTAGGAACCCAATTAAAACTTAAAAAATATGTTTAAGGTTGGGAAATTTCCATTGCAAATGACCCTTGATGTTAAAAATTTTCAAAATTGCAATTACAAACATAGCAAAACATGGTATAAAATTTAACTTATATCTGTTGACTTACTTTGGAATGGGATTTCACATGTATTCCAGCTTTCATGTCATAATTTTCTGAGCTTATGTAAAATACATTTTTCTTAGATTTTAACCAAAATGTTATGGAAATGTCAAATTTTTTATCAGAAATCAAAAGGTTTAAGCCTTGAAACACTATTTTACTGGAATTTAAGTTGCTTCTATGCATGATTACAGTAAACAGAAACATATTTAAGTGGTTTGAAATTTTGACCCTAAAAATCAAAAGTTACACCCTTTACCGTGAAAATGACCATATGGTAGTTTTAGACGATTTTTTGTTCAAAAGCTGCAATAAGCGTGCTATGTAGCATTCGATAACACAGATGGATGGCCACTCTGGAATAGTCCATGGCTGGATATATAGAAACGTTGATGCTAAATATAAATAAATAATAAATTTAAATTAATATTATAGTTTAAAAGATAAAGGCTTAACTAACATGACCAACAAGATGGAACCACTAGTAAATTGTCAAAATGAACCACTTTGTGTGACAGTTTTAAAAACATGGCCCGTTCAGCGATTTGCTGATATACCTGATGGGTATCATGTCAATAGATAAAATGCAACATTCTATCTAGGGAACAGACCAAAAGATCAATGAAGCTCCTACTAGGCCTATGAACAAAGACGTTTTTGTAACATGGCGCAAGGTCCTAGTTGTCTCCTCTAAAAGGGGCAGGGGGCAAACATGTAGGATCAGCTTTGTCAACAAGTACTTATGGAACCTATAGGACTACATTGATCTTTTGGTTGGTCCCCTACAACTTGAAATACTAACTATAACAATATATTTAAGCATAATTTTAAACAAAACAAAGTACATACTGATGAGTGATACATCAATAATAAGTATGATACATAACAACACAAATGTGTATCACAATAATCATGATAATTCTCTATTGTGCCATCTTAAATAAGACAATTCAACAGTTCTCAGGTCCCTGGTTCATTGCCTAGAGAATGTTAGACTTCTTCAAGACTTGTATGGATCTCACCAGTGTGTTATTATGGTGATATACATAAACTAGAATATTAAACATCCTCAAGACTTGCATGGATCTCACCAGTGTATACATAAATAGTAAATGTCCATGCAATTTTTACAGCCCAAGTTTAGAGTCATACATTTCCATATTCTTTATGGAATAAACATATATCAGTGTTCAAGGTTCATTATCTTACAGTTTACAAACTATAAATCATTTGACATTACTGTGCATTTGTGCAACACACAACAGAACATTATCATGATTGATTTGGGTACAGTATACACACACCACCCATGTTCATATACTTTCAAAGCTGTTTCTAGCTCAAAAAAATACCAAGATAAGGATTTATCTCAAAGAGTCAAAATTTCAAGCTGGATCGTTTTATACTGTGTCTCGTCTCAAGTTGAGAGTAACGCGATGTTATATTTCGCAGTAGCAGATTTGACTCATCACATGCGCTAATGGAATCCTGCGGTGTGTATACACACGCATAGAAGGGCGAATTGTCCATACGGTGGCTATCAACGAAGTAATCGCAACAATTTGAATCTGCCACGGCAAAATCCAACATGGCGTTAGGCCTACTTTCAACTTTGACAAGACACGCTATACCAAACCAGGGCTGCAGGTAGGCCTATCATAGCCCTCCCTTGTAAATCTCAGGATCGGATTCAACGTTATACCTATTAAAGATCGATGAAGCGCTAGGATCAAAGTTGCTTTTGTTATGGACAAAGGGAGTTAAAACATAGACAGTTCTCTCTACTGTCTCTGGTTAAAACTATATATTTCTCAAATCATGGGCAGAGTGCAAGACCATCATAAGTGCAATAGAATATAATAGCTGCCTTATTTAAATGTTGATGTTCTGTATTCCAAGTCTGGTGGCCACCTCTAAGCTAACCCTAAGTTACATAATTTTAGTTGAGGCTCTTTATGTATCATTGATCAAAAGTACATTTTGTTGAAATGTTGCAAATGGCAGCTATTACATTCTACTAGTACTACACTTACGATGGTCTTGCTCTGGTACGAAATAGACTAGGCCTACTCACTAGGATCCACAACATTCTCATCTATTAGTGCATAGTTCTTTAACCCCAATACACTGTACACTCATTGAACGACCTTTGAAAATTTGGATACAAAAACTCATACTCTTCAACATGAGGTCAAATTTTACACTATAATTGTCTAATTGAGGTTATTGAACTATGCCTTTGGGATGAGGCCAATGTGGTCCATAGTGACTATTTAAACCCAAATACATGTTGCTATGATATCACATCCTTGTTGCCTCTCCTGGTAGGAACAGAGCAACGGGGAGAGGTAAACATAATCATAATCAGCTTCGTAATATAACAAGTTATATTATAAGGCTACTTTGATAGCCGGCCCCACAACTCAACCCAAAATTGGCAACCATGAGAGTTACCAAATAGTGCGGAATAGTAGCAAGGACCGCGAAATTGGCAAAATAAGGGGTATTTAATTTGGACTGTCTGCGAAATTTGACCGTGAAATCAGCAAAATAAGGGGGTATTTAATTTGCACTCTCCGCAAAATTTGGATAAAAGGGGTATTTGAGAAAATCCGGTAATTTTATGTCAATATTTAGTGTCATTGAAAAGGGATGTGTGAAATTCTAGTCATTGAAAAGGGGTGTTTGAAATTCTAGTCATTGAAAGCCACAAAAAAGGGGTTGTTTTTGGCCATATTTTGTCCTTGATTTTGCATGAAAAAGGGGGAAAAAAAAAATTCAAAATCATTGCAAAGGGGGTCTTTGAAAGATTTGGTAACTCTCATGGTTGCCACCTTTTGTGTTGAGTTGGGGGGCTGGGCATTGATACAACCTATTGAAATATATTAAACACACAAATATAAGAGCACATTAAACAAAACATTATTACATGCTCATGAGAAATACATCAATATGATGTACATACAACACTCATGTATTTGATACCACAACAAATCTCTCTATAGTGCCGCCTGAAATAACACATCATCAAAAGTTTAAGGTTCATTCTCAGGTCCCTGGTTCATATCCTAGAGAATGACACTTCTTCCAGTGTATATGGCGATACATAACTATAGCACTATTATAATAGTAATGTCAATCTTCACAGGCAAATATTCATGGGAATTTCTTCCAGTGTATAATATGGCGATACACAGTCAATCTTCACATGCAAATATTCATGTGAATTTTACAGCATCCTATAAAAGTCATGCGAAATTATCTTCTCATATTCTTTATGGAATACATTTTATTTTGGGTTTGATTCTCCTGGAAGTAAGGCTTGTACAGATCTCCCTATTACTGCATCCCATAATCATAGTATTTTTACTTGTATGCAGTCAGTGACAAACATTTAGCTTGGCGTGTTTTCCAGTGTTTGCAGTAATAACATATCACTTATGTTGATTCTTATACACACAAAGAACCACATACCGCAAATTTTAGCGTGTGTATCACATGCGTATCAAAACATGGATGTCACTGACTGCAAAGCTGAAAACACTATTATAGACACTCATTTTTCAGAATTCGCTATGGGATATCAATGGACCTTCACTCGATGGGCTCATTTCCTTGCAGTCTCCTTGCAATATTTAAAAGTCCGAGTCTCTCCGCGCTCTGTTTAATTTTCAGAAAACTCTTGATGCCAGCCTACGGATGTGTATGGCAACCACAGAATTAAAATCAGAGAACCTGTACTCGATCAATCGCTGTATTTATCGATACACACATGCGGCAAAAATTAGGGGTATTCATGTTTTGCTCGAAATGCACCCAAACTAATCCGTGCTTGTGTGCGATACTAGACACGCTTCATGGCGTGCAAACTGGCTGCATTTTAAGCAGTATACAGACTTTTTATTGTACGTACAATATTGTATGTACAATATGTACGTTATTTAATCTATTGCCATTCTATTTCCAGTAATGTTTAAGTTCTAACGAATGTTTGATGACGTAAAATCGATAATATATTTCTGCTAGTTATTGTATGTAACATATTGCGTGAATGCATTCTTGTAGTTCAATTTCCGATGAGTACAGTTTGTGATGAAATCTACCTTGTTTAATTTCAGGTCGAAGTATGAATAACAGGAATTGCGATGATTTGAATTCCAGCAACAGACCGCATTTCGCCAGTATCTGTGATTTCACTCAACCTGTAACAAATAAGACAAGTTGTTTTCTTTGATTGTTGAAATGAGAAAATAAGCTGAAATTATAAAATTATAATAAGAATCAATAAGTAGGTGAAAAGAAGAAGAGGAAAAGAGGACGGCAAAGAAGAAAGGAACTTATTATGGTTAATAAATGCATATCACTTGTTATGAGTGAAATTGTACAAAATAATGCACACGTACTGAGATGTTGATGCGTCTAATGCATGAGCCCAACAAGTGATATGCATTTATTAACCCATTTCATACACAAGAAAAAAAAAAAAAATCTTGTGATTTTTGCAATTTTTATAACAAAATTGTTAATAAAATTTTTTGAATATGCAAGCAAAGATGCATCAACCAGTGGCGTAACTGGGGGGAGGGCAACATGCCCCGGGCGCCACCCTAAGGGTTGACCAATTCAACTGACCATTTCAGCATTGATTCTGCGCCCCTCCAAGCGATGAAAGTCACAATTTTACGCGCATTTCAGCACAAAATCAATTGAAAGAACACTTTAAGACCAATATTCCAAATACCAAAATTAATTAGTAGTAGGCCTTATTTGTCCAACATTTGTCCGCAATTGTTTCAAGAATTGAGGGGGGGGGCGTCTAAGATATTCTCGGGTGGGGGTAGGTTCGCCATTTTGAATCATTGCCCCTGCTTGCCCCCCCCAAATGAAAAAAGGTAAAGTAGGCCTACTTCTGAGAGTTATTAAGTAACCTCATATTTGGTCATTTTAACCTAAAAAAAAATAAAAAAAATGTTGTACCATATGTCACCAGTTTGGCTTCAGTATGCCAAAATTTTCCGCGTGCTTTGCGTGCATTTGTACCGTAAACTTCTTTTGTTGCCATTCCAACAAACTTCTTTTGACACCAGAGATACCAGTCAGTTTAACTCAAAAAACCCGAAAAGCGTGTGAATGCAGGCCAAAAAGCCCCAAAACAGGCTGAAAATAAATAAAAACACGGGAATTTGAACTCACAAAAAACCTGAATTCAGGTTAAAACCTGAAAACTGGCATCTCTGTGACACATTCCAACATACAGCATGAACAATGCCTGCCCCTCATTTATTATGTTTCGACCCACTTGCCCCTCCCCCAATGAAAATGTCTAGTTACGCCACTGTATAGCACTGAGATGAGCTGGGGATCTATATGGACATATCTGAAACTGTCGGTACTTTTATGGTTCCAGGTGGCCTCGGGTTCTAACTGAGGGGAACAAATACCCCCACCCGGTTACACTGCAAAAACATTGTGTAGAGATTAAACAATTTTCTTCTAAATGATTTGTACATATATTTAAAAACAAGAAAAATAAGTTTTGAGTTTTGATGGTTTGTGAAGTCTAATAATTTGACATCTCTGTGAACATATTTACATAAAGATTACAAGCATTATTTAAGCTCTGCAGACTGTTTTTTGCAGTGTACGTACATTCGATCCTATGTAAACTCTTCCCAGGAAAATCTTATTCACCTTATTGTGTCACGGAGGGAAGTAATGATGTAATGATCCCAGTCAACATATCTTGTAGACATCCTGGCAGGCAGCTGAGCTTTCTGTAGGTGTGCAAAATTAAAATTCAGATTTGATATTAAATATTCTGAAACTCTTGTTGCTATGGTTAGGGGCTGTGTAATAATTAAGAGCAGGGGGGGGGGGTACAATTTCTAAATGACATGCCAAAAATTGATTGTCCACTCTTGCCTTACAAAAAAAATCTGTGTCTCCCCTTGCACATGTCAGATTTTTGGGATCCCAATTTGCAAATCTTAATAACTGGTGTAGATATATAATGCAAGCACCGCATCGAGCAAGATGCGTATTCCGTACTGTTTCCTAAGCCTTTTATTTAAATGGTGCACCACGAATGTATGCCAATAATCGCTTGTTCCCCCCGTTCAGTTTGCCAAAAATATTTTGGCCCCAACCTCTCCCAATTTTACCCTCCACCAGGACAGTCCCTAAAGTTAAATGTGTTGGGAAGGACCGGGGGGAAGGACAATTGGTCATTTATGTAAGTTGTAAAAGCAGCAGTATATTTGGAGTTCAAGAGGGTCTCATTCAGAATTTCTCATTCGTAAAAATGCAGCACATTTAATAAGGTGTTGTAATATGTCAGTTCAACCAAGTATTACCATAATGTAAATAATGAGAGATTGCAGAAGACCACTGCAAAACTAAGAAGATGCAAAATGCTTTTACAATAAAATAAAGGATGATCAAAGTTTCATGTCAGAAATAGTCTTGTAGTTCTGTTATCTCTCACTCATTAATCACACTTTGTTTTACAGGGGATCTATCTAATAATGTTGATGTCATTATGTCTACTATTAACTAACCTTGTTGTCCACTAGTAGAAAGCTGCATTTTGTGGAGAATGAGGAGTTGTGATCCAGTTCATTACCCAGGTTTCAGAGACCATGGAGACCTGATGGTAGATTGGCTTTCTTGTACGGTTTGTGGAGATAGATGATACCATCTCATGCAGGCAGGTAGAGTTTTCTGTTGCTGTGAAATACAAGCAATACAACATTTTAACAAAGAGTTGTAATGCGCCAGATCAATATTACCATAAGGCTAAAAAAAAAAATTGTTTGTTTGTCCTCGACCGCCCGCACCTATTTTTACGCCCGCGCCTACAACTTTTTTTTTCTTTTTTTTTTTTAAAACATTTTCCCCAAAACTGTAAGTTAAAAACATCGATTTTGTTGGATTTTCTACCTTTCTACGACTTTTACGTCTTGATTTAGGCATTTTACGCAGACCATATCATACGTGTGGCCGCATGTCCAAACTCACTATACAAATCTATATTTCGTTGTGAACTTTGTACTCGGCGATCGTACTATTAAAAGAACTGAATTTATATCGTATAGCTAGCGTTGTTTGTGGACAAAAATGCAGGGTGAAAATGTGTAAATATACCGATTTTTCTCACAAGTTACAAAAAATGTACTAAATACATTGTATTAAAATATTTGAAATACATATTTGAATGATATATGTAATAGTTTTTTGATTTTTAAATATTTTCACGTGGTGATTTATATTGTCTGCATAACAACGTTCAAGTGATGCAGTCCAAACATGGCGACCTACGCAGTTTGCGTATGTGTTTTGCGCGAAAGGAAAGTGATTGTAGATCGCCTTGTAAGTGCCCCTATATCCCTAAATTTACGGGAATTATTTAATAATGTAATGTCAGATGTTCCGGCTACTGCTGATGATCAATTTACCGGCCTGGAGATAGCGGTGGGGGAGAAAAGAAATGGACCGTGGAGTACTGTTTCTCCTACTGAAACAGTGGCTACCATTGCCGATTTGCAGTTCAGATATGTGCATTTCAAAATGATACGACCAGACATTCCTCCTATTGCAACGACAGCTAGAAGTACTGACAAGCCGGATGCTATTCAAGTATTGATGACAACTGCAAGGTCAACACGTTTACCATCAAAACAGGATGCATCTAACAAAAAGCAGACAATGTTTAATGACATTTACAAAAGCAGATAACAAGCAAACATAAGTTGGGGTATTTATGAAAACAAATAAAGTATGCAACTCATTCAGAAATACTTTGTCTTGTGTTTATTTTATGTTTCAATATTCTCTTCCATGTTTAAACATAAAACTTTAAATATCAACTCACAAAATAGGAAAATTTGTATGCTCTTAAAAACAAAAACAAAAACAAAAAAACAAAAAAATCCGCCCGCCCGCACCAATTTTCAAATGGTTGTGGAGGACAAACAAACAATTTTTTTTTTAGCCTAATGTAAATAATGCGAAATTGCAGATTGCACCACTGCAAACTGATGGATGCCAAATGCTATTACAATGAAATAATGCATTATCAAGGTTTGACATCACGTCAGAAACAGTCTCGTTGTTCTGTTATCTCTCACTCATTATTCACACTTTGTTTTCAGGGGATCTATCTAATAATGTTGATGTCATTATGTGTAGGATCTACTATTAACTAACCTTGTTGTCCACTTGTAGAAAGCTTCATTTTCGTGGCGAATGATGAGTTTGTGACCCAGTTCATTACCCGTTAGCTTTTGAGACCTGATGGTAGATTGGCTTTCTTGTACGATTTGTGGTGAAAGATGATTCCCTCTCTTGCAGGCAAAGTTTTCTGTTGCTGTGAAATACACACAATACAATATTATTTTAACACAGAGTTGTAATGCGCCAGATCAATATTACCATAATGTATATAATGAGAAATTGCACCACTGCAAACTGATAGACCCCGTGATAGACGCTAAATGCTATTATATCAAATAAAGGACTATTACACATCACATATTGTCTTGTAGTTTTGTTATCTTTCACTCATAAAAGAACATATATTGTTTGAAGGGGAGATCTATTATGTTGGTGTCATCAAGTGAAATATTTAACTAACCTTCTTCTCCACTTGTAGAAAGCTTCATTTGTGTGGCGAACATGGTGAATGAGGATCGAGTTTCACAGTGATGCAGTTTACCATTCGCTCTGAGACCTTCCAGTAGATTGGCTTTTCTTGTAGAGAGTTTTCAGGTTTGCGTTGAAAGATGCTATCTTTCTTGCATGGCAGGTAGAGTTTTCTGTAGCTGTGGAATTCATGTAATACAGAATATTTTAATAAAGATTTGTAATGTGACAGCTCAACCAAATGTTCCCACATGTAAATACAATACAACAGGGTAATACAAGTATAGCTGCATTATATATACCCATAGCACGCTTGGTCATTCCAAAGGAGTAAAGGGCAGTAACTGAGAACTAATGGGTAAACAGGGTCCAAAAAGGGGCTACTCTCGTCTCAGCTAGTTGCACTTCTGACTTCATAGATGAGCAAACATTTCTTTCCCAAAAGTGCACCTAACCTTTGCCATGGGAGGTAGGCGAGGTACAAGCATATCCTCCCAAATAGCATAGAATTGTTTTAGTCACTATTTATCTGCTTGTTTTCATGATTTCATGACTCACCAAGATCTGCATTGGGTCTGTGATATGTATTTATCTGTTGATAAACTGGCATAAATGTAAAAACTTCACTTTGTGCCGATTCATACATGAGAAATGATTGTTATCACTATATAGCAAAACACGTACATACATTTGTATAAAAGAGCTGATCTTGTCTCCATTAGTTTAATACACCCCTGGCTTATACATGTAGATATGAGCAAACATTTCTTTCCCAAAAGCGTGCCTAACCTTTGTCATAGGAGGTTGGATGTACAAGCACCCTCCAAAATACCATTGTTTTAGTCAGGGGGGGAAGGACACTCGCAAACTGGCAACCCACTTTGGCGATCGCAAACAGTGACTTCCGGGTTCAGTAAATGTAAACAAACCAACACGTCGGTACTGTCGGTACGCTGAGCTGTGCTGTGTTATGTGTAGAAATCAAGTAAACTCTCGGTAAAACAACATTGTGGATTAAATCTGTGTGACAGTTTTGGATGCTGCAATAAAGTGAGTATACCATAAGTATATTAAAAGTTGTCTCAGCGAGATACATGATTATAAATACTAGTTTGCGTCCCGGTTTGCGTCCCGGTTTGCGTCCTGTATGTGTAAGTTACATGTACTCTGTGTCTAGTTCTTCTTCTACACAGCCAACGCAGTATGAATTACATTGCCAAGAATGATTGCAGTACATGTAATTGCACGTAGCAATTTGAATAGTGTAGTTTTTTTTACAGTAACAAACTATTCTGTTGGTCGCAAAACCGAGCATGAACCGGCTGACAATAGCACTGGAATGAAAACAACATTCGCATTCACTGAACTCTGGAGTGTATCACAAGCTATCACGCTATGTTTGTTTGTTTGTTTAAACGGTCGCTCCGTGCGGAGACACGCTGGGTCCTGATGGGACCAGGCTCAAACAAAATGCGATAAGTTGTTTTCACTCCAACGCATGAATGAATGTGATGTGGCCCGACCAAGAGAATAAATTTAATATCAGTATATTTAACAGGGGAACAGGGGTCCATTTCATTAAACTTTAAAAAGCTTAAATCTCAAAATCCTTTGTAACGTATGATGAGTCGTAGGTTCCATTTCATTTAACCTACGACCAGTACCTTCGTAAGATTTACTACAGGGACCCTTCAGTAAAGTTAATGGGTATTCGTAACTTAATGAATACCCACTACTAGACATAACATTACGAAGGATCTCTGTAAAATCCATATTACTTACGAAGGGTACTGTTCTTAAGTTTAGTGAAATTGAACTTACAACTTGGTTACAAACGATGGTTGGTTACAAAATAAAAGTTTAGTGAAATGGGAATGTTAAAACAAGTCACAGTGACTGGCATGTCAGCATCAATCAGAATCGCAAGCACTCAGACCCAGCAACCCTATATGGAAATTTAGCCTGAAACTTCATGACCTTTTCTTTCCTATATCCTCACATAAAGGCCCTGAATGCCACTAATAGAACAAGTGGGACACCTTCCTACACATCAGTGATATGCGCAAAGGGGGTCCCCCACTATTCAGGGGAAATCACATTACCAATTATGGCGAGCGAAGGGCCTTCAGAGGAAATTGAGACCCGCCCCCCTCACTTTTGAAAAGCTGCGTACACCACTGCTGCACATGTCTGCATTGAGATTACGGCAAACCGTTGCTCATTAATTTGTGATTGAGCCAGTCTCTGGGAAGAGACTACAATTTTGGTCACCTTACACCTTGAAATGTGCTCAAAATTTACACTGATGTAAAGAAAATGATTTCTTTATTTGTTAACTTCATGTGAGGAAATTAAGTTGTGAATGTGTTAAATATTTATTTTTCTGTGTGCCTCTTCTGGCTGTGGTGTACACCTCACACCTTTGTGTGGAGAATGTCAGTGGAAATTGGAGCTAAGAAGGCATGAGTACTGGTACCTCTAAACTGCTTTGAAATGGATTTCAAATGTCGCTAACAGTGGCATTTTCATAATCACTTGCACCATTTTGCCAATGTTTGCCACCAGCATGCAGTAATTTGTCTCCCAGAATATTGTTGTATCCCAGTGTATCATTTTCAATTTGCAGTAAAAACTTGTTCGATGTGAAACAATAAAAAAATTTTTATTGTATTTCTTTTTAAATTTACAGGTTGGTGTGGTAAGCCAAAAGATTGACCAAGCCTTGGAAACTGATAACTCATCAGGCAACTGGTAGTCAGCAATATAAGGAACCACATTTAGCATAATTATTGAGATTGAAACCAAGTCTATGTACTGGTGTACTACAGTGCCATTTGTGGCAACAAGCACTCGACAAGTAACTTTTAGATTTTACATTCCAATTTAGAACTGAAATCTAAGCAGTGGACTGTGGCAACAAGAGTTTAAGGATTAATAATATGAAGCTCAGTTACACTACCTGATTCCTATTGGGCCACCTGCACAGGTGCACCATCGCCGAGGCACATGTACTTGGCTGGTACTGTGCAGTACCAGGTGAGTACCAGTGTAGTACCAGTACAGTACCACTGCTGATGGATTCTGTGCAGTGGCAGTATTGGTACTGTGTAGGTACTCTATGTGTACCAGCCTGGTACCTTGGTGATGGTGTACCTGTGCAGGCCCAAAAGGGGTGGCGAAATAGGAATCTTGTAGTGATATATTGGATAGACAGCTGAGAACATCATGCTTATAAGCTTTTAGGCTTTGGTTGAGCCATTTGTTCTCGGTTTAAAAAACCAAGAACAGTCATATTATGATTCAGCTTAGCCTCGGTTCGAGGTGTCTGGGCTCTGTGATGTATTTTTTTTGTTCTATTTTTTTCCTATTTTTTTCTTTCTTTTTTGCTTCTCGATTTATTTTTATTTTTTTATGCATGTGTTTTCATATCCTGATAATCCTGTCCACCCACCTCTGATCTGTACATGATAATATCAGATTACTACCTCTCTTCGTTATTATGGTTCTGAGAAAATAATCAGAGAAAATTGCTGATTCCAACCAGTTTTTATGTCTTACTCACAACACTAAGTTCTCAGTGTATTGTAGGCTCCTTCTAATTATTTCTTGCCGCCCTAGACGGCAAGAAATAATTAGAAGTCTAGGGCGGCAAGAAATAATTAGAAGGAGCCTACAATACATTAATAAAAAAATAAATCGAGAAGCAAAAAAGAAAGAAAAAAATAGGAAAAAAATAGAACAAAAAAAATACCATCACAGAGCCCAGATGCCTCAAACTGAGGCTAGATACAACCTAATTAGTGGTCCTCCATATGATCCCCCAATTAGTGCCCCACACCGACATTGGCTGGCTAATAATTTATGCAGCAGAGATATTAAAATAAATACACGGGATCGATACACGTGAATTGCTATGCACGATTTTGATATCAGACGAAAATCTTCCGATACCGGGTTGGAAAATGATGAATATCTCCCGTAAATGATTTTTTCTCAAGAAACCAGATGTGGTCTCATACACTTGAAAATACGTGTTGAACAGATATGATAGTCGTTAGTTTGCGCTTTGAGAGAGTAGCTTGCGTCTTGAGCTGAAAAAGTGACCAAAATTCAAGATTTTAAATAGCGCAGCGTAGAACCTTGTGGAGGTAGTCTTAGGCCAGACTATATGTGGCTATCACGAACATACAGGATCGACGAGTGTCAGACCGACTGACACAAACTGGCTGTGTAGGAGACTATCGTAGAGACAGTCTATAAGCATATGACAATGGCGAATGTATGCTCGCTGACCGTACAGAGGTCAGTCACAGGCTAATGTCATTAGCCTTAGTCGGATGTCCTTCAGCCCACTATGCATTTAAAAACTATTAAACAGGTGGGAATACAATGGCCATCCGTTGCTGTGGATTCAACCTACCATGGCATTTTCTGCCATGAAGATATCGGGCCGATGACACTGTGCCCCACACTGTGAACTCTTTGACTCAAAGGTGCAACTTCAAACCCAATTCACCCATAGAGGTAGGTCGAGTGCAGATCTGTCGGAACACACTTTTCAATACGGAATAAATGCCCGGAATAAATGCTATCCTCATCGTGACATCATCCAAGCAGCAAATTTCATTTCCCATTGAAGTGTTATCCAACGGATCTGCAGTCGATGATTCTGCATAGCACCGTTCCACTATATGCAAGGAGAGCCTCAATCTGACAGCATACATGAATGGGAATTGAACCAGTCATATTACATTGTGTAATGTTATGTAATATTTCCCATTTGTGTCAATTGCCAGTTTGAGGTTCTCCTGGCATATGACAGGACTGTGCAATGGGTGAATAGTGCCACTTCAAATTCAGTGCACCTTCAGCATGTACCGGTAATTGGTACAAAACATAACCAGCTGGCCATCGTTACATCTGTTTACAGCTCAAGTTATTTCTATTGTCAAGTATTTAGAAATACTCCCAGCTAACTCAAGTCATGTGGCAATAGATGGCCTTGTGATCAGCAAACTGAGTTGGTTCCACATGAAATGTATAATTTCCACCTGTTGTTAGGAAAATCATTTACTTCATTTAAAAAAGGTTTCAAGATCTTTCATTTCACTTCTGTGTGGTTTCATAAGGCTGAACACATTTTTTTCTGTGTTTCCGGTAACATTAGTGTTGGAATTAACACTCTGCGGTTGGCCAAATATTTTATTTTATGAGAAGATTTTGAATTATGAACACATGCTGTTGCAAAAAAAAATGGGTTGATCTGCAAAAAAAAATGCAAATTATGGACAATGGACATTAAAGATGAGAGAAGAATGACTACAATCAAGACTTAGTAGAACAATGCTATATAAAAAGAACATTTTATTAAACCTCTTTACATGGTATCAAAAGATTTACTTTACATTATTGAAGGGAAATTTGGTAACTTTTAACACAATTACTGGTATTACAGATGATGTTAACAATCACGACTTTGTATATGTGTAAAAATGAAAATAAATAATATTAAATTAAAAACATAATCATTTGCTTTGCTTGAATTTACTTCAGTGTTGCATTTGGGTAGGAATAAAAATTGTAAGAAGACAGGTAAATAGCATATAAACAATGGTATCAGACTCTGCATAGTTCAGTAGCAGAGAAGATAGTTTGCCAATTTTTTCTTTGCTGATTATTGCTGTATGGAACCTTGAAATTTGAAAATTCCAGTCAAAATTAAAAATAGCTCAAATTCTAAACACAAAATGGAGATGCATAATTTGACCTACTTGGGGCTTTCATTCCAGTTTTATGTGTATGAGCACAAAAGAAAAGGACCAAGGTTAAATGTAAATGTAAACAAATTAAAATTGTTTCAAATTGTCATTTGGTATTTTTGAAATGAGAAATTTGGCAAAAACAAAGAAAACAGCAGTAATTCTGGAGCCCTTTACCATAGTTTTGTTCTCCAGGAACACAATCATTTCTGTAAATATTTTTCAGTTCAGTTTTTGTTCACAATTAGTTATTGTGCAGATCTAACCTTTAATTTATCATTGGAGTTCTTTTGAAGCATCAAACAGTGAAATGGTGCAATGTCTCATAAATTAGTCACAAAGTTAGCCATTTTTTTCTTAACTGCTGGAACCTAAATCCAAACGACTAATCATGTTATAGTGCTATGTGAGAAGTTTGTGACAAATCCATAGGTTGAACAATCCATTGAGCTCCATTGAATAACCAACAAGAATGGTTCCCTCCGTTGATTCAAAAATCAATTGTTTCCTATGTCCATGGTATAGCCATCACAAGGTCCATTTTCCAAACCATCATGCATACTTCCTGTAAAAAAAAAGAAGACAATAATAACAATAATTTTACATAACAAAAATGGAAAAGAAAACATTTTTAATACATTATCATCTCCATAAATTTAACTCCAAAAAATAAATTGACTGGAGATAATTTATCATCGCCATTTATCTTGAGATGATTTAATATAATTTATTATTTTCAGAAAAACGGTTTGGAGATGATGTATTTTCTTGAGATAATTTGTTATCTTGAGATTTATCAATTAAACTTATCTCAAAATAATTTCTCGAGACATTTATCTCCAGATAAAAGATAACAAATTATCTTTAAATAATAAATTATTTTGAGATAAGTTATCTTATAACTAATTATTTCAAGATAATTTATCTCAAGATTATCTCAACATATTTATCTCCAGATAAAAAAGATTTTGAGATGTATTTTTTTAGTGACTTATCTCAAGATAATTTGTTATCAATTATCTCAAGATGATTGATTATCTTGAGATATTTATCTCTGAAAAAAAAAGAGATGTTTTTATGGAGATATTTATCTTGAGATAATTGTCTCAGGATAGTGGATTATCTCAGAATAGTTGATTATCTCAGGATAATTGATTTTCTCAGGATAATCAATTCTGAGATAATCAATTATCTTGTGATAAATATATGGAAATAATAAAATATCTCAAGATAAATATATCCATAATCTTTTTGTCCAGAGATAAATATCGAGATAATAAATTATCTTGTCCAAAATAATAAATTATATTGAGAAAATACATTATCTTAAGATGTTTTTTAGCTGGAGATCATAAATTATCTTGATAGTAAATTAGCTTGAGATAAATATCTCCATGAAAACATCTCTATCATTTTGTCCAGAGATAAATATCTCGAGATAATAAATTATCTTGATGAAAAATAATAAATTATCTTGAGAAAATACATTATCTCAAGATGTTTTTATCTGGAGATCATAAATTATCTTGATAGTAAATTATCTTGATCATAAATTATCTTAGGATAATTATCTTGAGATAATCAATTATCTCAGGATAATTGATTATCTCAGGATAATTGATTATCTCAGGATATTTGCTTGCTATTCAAAGACAAGATTCCTCATCCTGCTTGGAAGTCGATGGACAGCGACTTGGGAAATTCCCTGAGGTATGGGGCCAGGAGATGGTCAGGGGCGACTTCCCATTCAAAAATGCCCTGCCCTGCTCTACATAAGTCGGCGAGGCATAATAGTCCATTTGAATTACTCAAAAGAGTGACGTCGGTGCAAATAATATCTATTAAAATTTAAATCGGATGAGTTGGCTCAAATTACTGCAGTGTTTTTACATGCATTTAAAAGCTGTAAAGCTTACTACAAAAAACATTAAAGTGCAAAGTATACTGACGGCTCTCTCTCTCTCGAGGAGAGATACATAATACAATATACATGTCCAGATCCCGGGGGTACTCGGTACAAATGACCATACGGGACGTGCCGCAAACATGGGTAGCATTTTCAGCCTTCTGGTATATCAATGACCCCTTTTTCAAAGCCTATTTTGGTATATGAATGGGTCCTTTTTTCAAAATGTTCTCAATTTTTTCGGAAAACAGCCCAATTTTTCCTTAATCTAGCCAAAATTTTCAAAATTTTCCCAAAATTTTGGGAAAATTTGTAAAAACTAAGACAATTTTGGGTAAATTCGGCCGAAAATTTTGACTTTTGGTATATCAATGGGTCCAAATTTCTTGACAAATTGGTATATTTATGGGTCTACTTCCAAAATCTCAGCGGCACGTCCCTACCAAAACCAAACTTGAGTACCCCCGGTCCAGATCACTAGCTAGTAGAGGATTACGGTTAGGGGCTGTGCAATAATTGAGCCCTGGGAGGTAAAATTGTGGGGGGGGCAAGAAATTTTGGCGTGCCGAAAGGGGGGGGCAAGCAATTTTGGTAAGCCGAGAGGGGGCCAAGCAATTTTGGCACACATTCACGGGCATTCAAAGTTTGAAAATTGGGATCCCAAAAATTTGGCATGTTCAAAGGGGGGGGGGCAAAGATTTTTTGGCGGGTTAAGAGGGGGGGAGGGGCAAGCGATTTTTGGCGGACTGAGGGGGGGCAAGCAATTTTGGTGAGCCGTTTGGGGGCTCATAATTATTGCACAGCCCCTTAATATTGATCCAGCTCCCCGTACTACAATTACCATGGCCGGGGCCAGGGGGTCAGTGTTTTATAATCCCGGGGGTTTAATATACACTGACACTACAGACAGTGACGCTGTCTTTATAATAGATGGATGATTATTGTAGACTGATTATTTTATAGACATTGTGCACTGATCAGTGTCATAGCATGCTTTGTATTGGATGTGCTCACTCACTGTTGTACTATTTTAAGCTTTCAGCATCAGACAGTGCATCATGACCCTACGAAAACAGTGAGCTCGACTAATTATTCCGTACACTCACCTCAAATTTAAAATTATGCTCAAGTTGTCATCACGTTTGTAAACAGAGCTGTCTTTGTTTGTTTGTAAACAGAAGTACTGACTTCTCCGTGCTTCGTTCTGACTTTGTTATTGTACATCAACAAAAACATGGATCTCGCCGTAAACACACCACTTTCCTAAAATTTGTGAGTAAGTCTGTATATAATCACGTGATAAGAATATCGGGAACAAGGGCAAGATCTGGGTTGCTGCAATCCAAGATGACGAATCGCAAATATCCGACTCTTACACAGCATAGAAATAACGATACGTTATACGCTCATAATGGCAGATGCTTTTCATAGCTAGTAGCAGAGAGCAAATTAAGGGATTTTTAAAAAACGCGCGAAAGTCAAAATTTGACGGTTTTTTACTCAAAATCTACTCGGTGCACATCTTGTGCGCCGGGCAGATTCCTTTTAAATACATTTTACTTTCTCTGTGTTAATTTTTATCTCCCATGGATATCTGGTTTAAAAGAAATCGATCGACACAAGTTATGGCTAAAAACGGACTTTTAGCGGATATATTGCATAGGTTTGTACAGGGCCCAAAATCTACTTTGCCTAAATTTAGTGTTATTTTGTCAATATGATGGGACGTCCTTTGCCGCCTGGTTTTAGTCACTTTTATCTGCTTGTTTCCATGATTATTTCATGACTGACTTACCAAGCTCTGTATTGGTTCTGTGATATCTATTCTGGTGATAAAACTAGCATTTACTTATTGATTAAGAGTTAAATTTAAATAATGTTTAAAACACCACTTTGAGCTGCTTCTTCATGACATTCATTACATGAGAAATGATTGCTATAACTATAGATATGTATAGGAAAACATGGGCATTCAATGCTGTCTACAGTAGATAGCATAAAGCACTAAGACAGGAAATAGTGTGCAACTCTGCAGCATGGATCATGTAATTTATAAAATCTTCTTATGTGTACTTTTAGAGCTATCTACAGATCGATATAGTAAAGTTTCTCAAAATGTGTAATTTTACTACTCTTACTAACCTGTTGGTCTTGAGTGAGTCATCATCTTCGACACCTTCTGGTAGACCATCCAATTGACCCTTTGCACGGATCTGCAATCTTTTGCTACTAATAAGGTTATCCAAGCAAAACACATGCCCAAAAGGACATTTTGTTTTTCGCACTTTCCACATGGCGTATATATATGCGGTAATTATAGCATGCATTAAGAATACAAACCCAAAACAAACACTTTGCAAGCAGAAGGTCGTCTGAGACGGTGCAAAGTGTCAATATGGATGCTGGTTATTCGGTCCTCTGGGGTACACCATAAGACGTTCAAGGTTTTCATTCCACACTTTGCATATAACCTCGTTTTGAGATGACCGTACAAAGTGTCAATATGGATGCTGGTTACTCTGTCCTCTGGGGTACACCATAAGACGTTCAAGGTTTTCATTCTATACTTTGCATATAATCTTGTTTTGAGATGACCGTACAAAGTGTCAATATGGATGCTGGTTACTTTGTCCTCTGGGGTACACCAGATGTTCAAGGTTTTCATTCTACACTTTGCATATAATCTCGTTTTGAGATGACCGTACAAGTGTCAATGTGGATGCATGCTGGTTATTCTGTTCTCTGGAGTACACTATAAGACGTTCAAGGTTTTCATTCCACACTTTGCATATAATCTCGTTTTGAGATGACCGTACAAAGTGTCAATGTGGATGCTGGTTATTCTGTTCTCTGGAGTACACTATAAGACATTCAAGGTTTTCATTCCACACTTTGCATATAATCTCGTTTTGAGATGACCGTACAAAGTGTCAATGTGGATGCTGGTTATTCTGTTCTCTGGAGTACACTATAAGACGTTCAAGGTTTTCATTCCACACTTTGCATATAATCTCGTTTTGAGATGACCATACAAGTGTCAATGTGGATGCTGGTTACTCTGTCCTCTGGGGTACACTATAAGACGTTCAAGGTTTTCATTCCACACTTTGCATATAATCTCGTTTTGAGATGACCGTACAAAGTGTCAATATGGATGCTGGTTATTCTGTCTTCTGGGGTACACCATAAGACGTTCAAGGTTTTCATTCTATACTTTGCATAAACTCGTTTTGAGATGACTGTACAAAGTGTCAATATGGATGCTGGTTATTCTGTCTTCCGGGGTACACCATCAGTTGTTCAAGGTTTTCATTCTATACTTTGCATATAACCTTGTTTTGAGATGACTGTACAAAGTTCAATATGGATGCTATGCTGGTTATTCTATCCTCTGGGGTACACCATAAGACGTTCAAGGTTTTCATTCCACACTTTGCATAAACTCGTTTTGAGATGACTGTACAAAGTGTCAATATGGATGCTGGTTATTCTGTCTTCCGGGGTACACCATCAGTTGTTCAAGGTTTTCATTCTATACTTTGCATATAACCTTGTTTTGAGATGACTGTACAAAGTTCAATATGGATGCTGGTTATTCTATCCTCTGGGGTACACCATAAGACGTTCAAGGTTTTCATTCCACACTTTGCATAAACTCGTTTTGAGATGACTGTACAAAGTGTCAATATGGATGCTGGTTATTCTGTCTTCCGGGGTACACCATCAGTTGTTCAAGGTTTTCATTCTATACTTTGCATATAACCTTGTTTTGAGATGACTGTACAAAGTTCAATATGGATGCTGGTTACTCTGTCCTCTGGGGTACACCATAAGATGTTCAAGGTTTTCATTCTATACTTTGCATAAACTCGTTTTGAGATGACCGTACAAAGTGTCAATATGGATGCTGGCTATTCTGTCTTCTGGGGTACACCATCAGTCATTCAAGGTTTTCATTCTGAATAGAATATGGTAGTATATTCTTGAATTTTTTCTAATCATAGGATGCTGTACACAATCACATATTTATTTGCATGTTTTACTGTATTGGCTGGTTAGACTGTCTGTCATCATAGCTGTAAGAAACAAAATAAAATTCATAACATTTTTAGCGTGACGTAGCTGAGCCATCAATGAAGACCATGATGTCCAAACAGCACCTGAATGATAGGGTTACTTATTATCTGTGATGTACACTATGTGTTATGTGGCAAAAAAGTTACAGGCCTATAGGTTCTAATGGCAATTGTCCTGTTAAATTGGTTTATCATTTCTACCCGAGTAACGATACATGACAGATAGTGGAAATCTTTTTCTCACTGCCTGAAGCTAGACAAACAATTTGGTACAAATTTCATGAAAATCGGACCAACTTTAGTTTTTGACCCCTGTACAAATTGACCTTCGACCATTTTTGGCACATAAGTCCCCAACCACAAGTTGTACATCGACAATATTTATATATTTGTGATCCTTACAACCAGACGGATAATTTGATATGCTAATGAGTGAAATCAAAACATGTTTAATTTTTGACCCCTGTATAACTATAACCCTATGGGGTAATTTCTGGGGTCACTTTGAAGGTCATAGACTCAAAATAACGCTTGCTTACCTTCTCTTTTGGATTCAGCAGGTTCAAATTAGTAAAGATACCTAGGTGATTAACTTTTGCTAAAAATGCTGCAACAATTTTGTACAAGCATATATTTGAGATACGAAGTAGGCCTGTCGCTGTTGTTAGCATTGCCCTAGTCACTTGCCTGCTGCTTGATAAAGTATATTATATACCTCATATAGATTCCTGTTATCTGATTGGTTAAAAGTGCTGTCATAGAATTAGCTATGCCCTCCACACGGCACCGACGCGCTGCCTGCCAGTTGCGGTGACGCGATCGGTTCATAACAAAAAACTTTCTTGGTAAATTTTACCATGGCCTGTGAACAATAATATAGGCCTTTTAACCAATCAGATGACAAAAACCTATATTAATGAGGTATATAAAACAAATATTGCTTTTTTCGGGTCATGGTTAAAATTATAGGCCCAAGGTGATCTCAAAACCATGCTATGTGCGCCTCGGGTCATAGCATGGTTTGAGATCACCTTGGGCCTATAATTTTAACCATGCCCCTCATAGCAGTCAATATTTGTATACTATCTGTAGTATCTCTCTGGTCTGTTTCAGGGTCTGTTTACACAAGTTAAGAATTTATATTTTGTACATGATTTCATTTGACTCACCTGGGCTGCCTAGTCATGCTAGTGTGTAAGGATGCTAATCAAGAAGGAGGAATTCATCATCATCCAGCTCACTATCTTCAAGACCTGCTGGTAGGGAGCGTCTGTCAAACCTGTGAAATGATAGCAAGGATTCTCAAATAATTATTATGAAATGGCATCCTTTATATAAATGAAGTATAAAGATTTATATGGATACGGGTACAACATGGTACAAGTCAGGGTGAGGTTTTGCTGGCTGCAGTGAAGGTCAAATTTGAGGGGCATACGGTACGTAATATAGGCTACACATGAATGCGCAATTCAAGGAGTTGATGAGCTCAATATAAGCCAAGGGCAACGTCATGATAACTGAAGTATTAAAATAAATGTTATAAATGAAATAATTTATATGGAAATGAACATTTTGTCAACAAAGTGTGAAAAATAATGGCCGTAGTACCACTTAACATTGTTTCATACACTCTTAGAACCACATAGCCAATCAGAAAAGCCGTTAGAAAGATACACGGAGTGCATTAATATTGTATAATTGCACGGACACACACTGTGCGCACTACGCGCAGTGCTTCCGCGCGCATTCACATCACGTAGGATTGATTCATTTTCCTTGCGAGGTGATGCATTTATATTTGCTCGTATTTTCCAACATTTTTAGTGACAATTTTGTTATTAAATTAGAAAAAATCATGACTTTTTATCTTGTGTATGAAATAGGTTAAAAAATGTGTATTACTTGTTGCTCGAAAAATTGTATAAAATAATGCACTTGTACTGAGATGTTGCTGCGTCTAATGCACTCCCCCCCTTCGGGGCTCGTGCATTAGACGCATCAACATCTCAGTACACATGCATTATTTTGTACAATTTCACTCTCAACAAGTAAGACGCATTTATTAACCTATAAATAATTTTAAACAAATAAATAAGTAAATATGCCAATAAATAGTGAATCAACCTAAGTAGTGCCCCGTGCTTTATATTAAAATGTTGGGAATTTTTTTTTTTTTACAGGCATTTAACATTCAAAATGCATTGTATTAAATGTCTAAATCATCATATTCCTAAACTGTAAACTGGGAGGTTTCATTTTCAGCATGGAAGTAATAGTAATAGTCTATTACTTCCATGCTTTCAGGTGGTGCTTTATATTAAAATTTTGGGAATTTAATTTTTTTACAGGCATTTAACATTCAAAATGCAGTGTATGAAATGTCTATATCCTCATATTCCTAAACTGGGAGGTTTAGAGAAGGTCTTATTCAGATATTTGATGGAATTTAGTTCAGGTGCATTTGACAGTAGGCCTATACGTTTGGCACTCAAACAATTCTGTAGGGGCACTTATTAGGGGAGGGGTCAGGGTTTTAGGCAGGATTTGAAGGTTTGGGTGTGTAAGTTAAAAAAAGTGGGTGTGTAATAGGCCATGTGGGCAAAAACTGGGTGTGTGTTTACAAATTTGGGTGTGTAAAACACTCCCTACACGGCTGGCTGCCTAAGCCCTTGGGAGAGGTGCTAATTAGGTCAATTGGTAATGGAGTTTTGAATTAAAAACAAAGCAATTTATACCTCAAAAATGTTGTTTTTTAAAAACATGCACGCATGTGTCAAATTACCTAAAAATGCCTGTCCCCTGTCAAAAAGTCCTGGCGCTAATCGTTTTACCCATATGTGTGTCCAGTTTCCTGGAAAATACCTGACTCATGTCAAAATGCCCTGGGGTGCATCATTTTACTTGCATGTGCATCCAATTGCCTACCTTGCGTCAAAATGCCCAGGGTGCACACAGCATCCAATTACCTCAAAAAGCCTCCCGCACATCAAAAGCCCAGGCAATTGCCATTTTATCTGCCGCGCGCGTCTAATTACCGCGTAAATGCATACCACACATCATGAAGACCCAGTGCATGTCGTTTAACCCACGCAAGTGTTACCTCTAAAATGTCTGCCGCCCTCAAAGATATTACAATGTATAATAGGCCTATACTTAAAGATTACCGACTCAAAATTGCACCACTATGTACACGTATGTAATAGTACTACATGGCAAATGCGCTATCCTGTTTTGTTGCACATGGGGGCAGAATATACATTGTACATCCAGCATTTGTTGGCAAGAACACAAAATTGAACGATAAATTACGACTTTTAGCACATGTTACTACAGAATCAAAGTTTGCTAGTCGCATAGCGAAATAATCCTCCAATATAAAGTTGCCTCCATCCGCACTTTAAGAAAAACCGGCACGCATCTTTTTACTCACCCATGCGTCCAATTAACTTAAATGCCTGCTGTGAGGCAAAAAGCCCTGGTGCGTGTCATTTACCAACGCGTGCTCCCAATACGGTATGATAGTTCCTCCAAAATGCCTGTCGCTCATTAAAAAGCCCTTTTTACCCAAACGTGCATTGAAAAATCCCTGCCGCACGTCAAAAAGTCACATGCATAGAATTACCTTGAGCAAGAATGTCTAACGCACATCGTCTAAGTCCGATTCTTACTCCACATCGCAGCGCGATGCGACGATGCTTTAAAAACCTCGCAGCATCGCGCGATGCTGCGAAGTTTTAAAAGCATGTGGGGTCTGCATCTCCTTTTATGGTCATTCTGCCGACCTTGATTTTCTAGCAGCCAATCACAAGCGTGCACGGCTGCGATATCGCATCGCGATGCTATAAAGTTGAACAAAATCCAACTCCATTGCGGACCGATTTCCACCGCGCGATGAGAATTTTTACCGCCAAGCTTGTAAAAACCTGGCTAAAGTCCGATCCTGACTCCACTTCGCAGCGCGATGCGATGGTTTTCAAATATCGCAGCATCGCGCGATGAAATTAAAATGTACATTTTAATTTCATCGTGAGATGTTGCGATGTTTTAAAAGCATGTGGGGTCTGCAATCTGCATCTCCTTTTAAGGTCATTCTACCGACCTTGATTTTCCAGCAGCCAATCAGAAGCGTGTACGGCTGCGATATCGCATCGCGATGCAAAAAAGTTGAACATTGTTCAACTCCATCGAGGACCGAAGTTTCCACCGCGCGATGAGAATTTTCACCGCTGAGCTCGTAAAAACCTGGCTAAGATTACAGTTTTATAGCATCGCATCGTGCTGCGATGTGGAGTCAGGACCGGGCTTCAGATTTCAGTTTTTATAGCATCGCATCGCGCTGCGATGTGGAGTAAGAACCGGACTTTACCCTGCTGGTGCGTGTTGTTTTGCCCATGCGTCCTTTCAATTACCTCAAAAATGTTGTTTGCACTACGTTTTTTTTTTTTATGGGGGATTGAAATACCTTGAAAAAAATTATGGTATAAAAACGGTATAAAAAATGAAATTTCATAATTATTTCATTCAAATATTCACCAAATTTATATAATATAATTAGACTGGGTGCTGGTGCTGATGCCAAAAACAGTCAGGGACAGGGTGACGAAAAACTAAATACATTGAATTTGTTTTGCACGAAAAAAAATTCACTTCAAAACACATCAATTTCTGCATGCATTTTTACAACAAATAAACAGATAAAATGTAAAAATAAAAGTTAATAAATAGATAAACAATTGCTGGTGATTAAAAGCAATGTACTTGTTTGTAAACAAAAGCCAAATAGGCATTGATAGGTGTCGAAGCCAAAAATATAAATTGCATGCAGACACCCCTACACGCCACGAGCATCATTCATGGATTTTACATTGAATTTGTTCATGAAAAAAAATTAAAAACTTCTTCAAAATACGCCAATTTATGCACGTTTTTTACCCCAAAATAAACGGATAAAATGTAAAAATAAACAGTAAATAAACAGATCAACAATTGATAGTGATTATAAGCATTGTATTTGTTTGTAAACACTCAGATGTTGATGCCAAAAATAATTATAAACATTGCATGCTGCCAGGGTCTACCACGTCTACGCCGCCACTGAATTTTGTTTGCATGAAAAAAAATCTCCACAAAACACGCCAATTTATGCACGCTTTTTTACCCAAAAATAAACAGGTTAAATGTTAAAATAAACAGTAAACAAACAGACAAACAATTAATAGTAATTATAAGCATTGTATTTGTTTGTAAACACAAGCCATATTGAAATAAAGTTGATAATTTTGAAACGTATTTCTAAAAGCTTCAAGCCTAGGCCCGGGCATTTTTTTAATTAGGTAAGCTTAAAAATACGAGACAAAATAATACTAAAATAACGGTATAAACTTACCGTAATGTCTGCAAAGATTTGTGTCTGCAAGTGTCCAATAACTGTCTGAATTGTTGCAATGTCAAACTGATGCCATACATCGTCAGTTCCGTGATGCTCGTGGATTGTTTGAAGGCATCGATAAAGTTATTAAAACACTCGTCAGGAATTATCTGTACATCAAGTTCTGCTTCCTCCTCCTCCCTTTCTTCCTCCTCTTCTTTTCCTTCCTCGTCTGCAGTCATGACAGTAGCAGTCAGTTGTAGCTGGTATAATTGTGTGCATGACATGAATGTGCTGGCCATATGTCTCACCAAACTCACCACGTAACTGCTATCATCTACACGCATCCCTACTAGACTCGTGAGTCTGGTATGAATAGACTCAAGTAGAGCGTCATGTTGACTCATACTCATACCATACACACTGATAGCCAGCATAGTCATTGCAGATGGTAATGAGTTGGTAAGACATACTGCTACTGCATCATTCATCTCATTACCGTGGATAGACAACAGTGTAAGATTGGCTGGGATATTCTCTGCCAATGTCAACATATCGTTTGCTGGTGCATTCATGGTGTATGCAGACAACGCGTACAGTTCCGTACATTTATTGATATGTTCACATAATGCAGGAATAGTTTTCCCAGCCTCGATTGGATTTTTTGAGATATTGAGGAACTCCAGTGATGGCATTTTGTGGACATTTTGAGCAAGTTTGGTCATTTGTTTTCCACTAGGTGCAGTTGATGTTGCATAGAGCTGCCTTAGTGAGGACAAATGACCCTCCTCAATGTTCTTACACAGTATGTCAAAGTTGTCATGTAGTGGGAAGAAGTCAACATCGAGGACCTCCAATTGGACATGGTGGATGTTATTGAATATACCAGACACATCAGTTTCAGATGTGCTTGGTAGGCCCTCGCTGGCTTGGATACAGCTGATGTATGCTGCTATAGCTGCAGGACTGTAACTCAGGATGTCAGCACTTGTGTTTGGATTAACAGCAAGAAATCTTTGTTTGATTTCTTTAATTTTATCATCAGAAATGGCATTAATTTCTTGCTGTTTTGATACCCACATATCACGGGTTGCACCAAACTGAACAACTGGATCTGTTGCATGCGCAATTGGACGCAACACGATTTCATTGAATTCTGGCTTGTTACTACTTTGCATTAGGTAGCCTAATGCATTTGCAGCCTTGGTAGTGATGCCATGAAACAAGACCTTGCGAGAGGGAAATAAACTTTGCAAGTCTATATTATCACTCTGGGCTTCAGAGTTGCATACCAGGCACAATTCAGTTAATTCTTGAATTGGCCGGGTCTCGTTAAATGGCAACTGTTCCCTGTAAAACTTACCAGAGTCCATTTTGCCAAAAATTGTGACCAATTTTTCCACAATTTTGTGTGCAGCTGGCACACATTGCGCAGCAAACATCAGCACTAGTGCTATGCTCAGGGCATTTTTTTGGGGACTGAATATCTTTCAGATATAAGTCCAACTCTTCTCCACGCTTGGAGAGAAAATACCCTGCACAAAACTCTTGTACCGATTTGTGGAAAAATTGCCACTTACCAGTTTGGTGCTTTTCAGTAAGCACACCAATTTCGCTTGCAACAGAGAAAACAGAACCAGGGAAGTCAGTTTTCCCAAACACAAGGTTAGTGTATCCTGGGGTCAGCCCTTTAACAGCAACCTCGCCAAGCTTGTCGATGAGATCTTCCTGTAGAAATTAAGAGAAAAAAGTGGAAAAGTTCATGAGTAAACCAGTACATTAACATTTTTATTTCTCAATAGGCATAAAAGTACGCAGCCTGCGAAACATATTTGGTTTGTTATTTTAAAAGCCCTGAACACTTTCGCTGAATTTATACGCCATCGCTGAGCGATGAGCAATTGGTTTCTAGCCAATGAGTTATGGCGCTTTTTGTTGCGTTAAAAAAAGCGCGCAACCTCATCGGTCAGATATCAATTGCTCATCGCTCAGTGATGGAGTATAAATTCAGCTTTACATATTTGTACCACAGATAGGCCTAGTATTAAAATCATGTATAGGGCCTAGCCTAAGTTAGGGCATTCCGGCTTAGCTATAATGCATGTTGTACAAAAAATGATGAGCACGAGTGACGCGACGATTAGGCCTAGCAAAATTTGCTATGATTTGTTCGGCTAATCGGCCTTTTTATAATTGGCAAAAATCATTAAGTTTTTGTTATTGCGCAAGTCAAACAACAAACTATAGACTGGTTTTGCTTTCTTTTTTATTTATGTTAATTGTCATGTAGGCCTATGTGACTATTTGACGTTTATAGCCACACATTTGGTACAGCTCAGCTCACCGAGCATGCCGAGCTAGGCCTAGCCCTAGGCTAGGCTAAATAATCAAAAAGGATATAAATCATAGGCCTACTGACACAATGACTGATAAAATTGATATTAATGTTTTATATCAGTACCCAATTATTTGACACTATGATTGCAAAAAACCTACCTTACACTTACACAATCATATTTTATAATGCGTAATTCATAAGACCTCATTCAATTATTAGTCAATTTTGTTTTGATAAGTGGGCCGTCTAGGGCAAGGCCAACGTCTGCTGGGTAAACCAACCAAGTCCAAGCGACAGTGGCATGCATGCATGGTGAGCCGGGCCTATGCATGCATGTATGTCATGTCAGCATGATCAAAATTGATGAGTCTTATGAACAGCGCAAAATATACGTTAATAAAGTAATATATTAAACTTAGTTTTAAATCCTTAGACAGCTGACTTCACTTATTATAAATCGGTTATTTTGGTGTAAACGGAGGTCTTTCTTCCACAGCAATGTTAAAACACGCATTCATTTGGCCAATGTCAATTTAGCGGTGAGTTTATGATAAAATTATTCCAGTTAAAAAACGAGGGCGCTATTACGTGTTTTGAAACGGTGTGCCTGAAACACATAAACAGAGTAGACTAATTCCAATCAGCCGTCTACACTTCGCATGTACTGTGTATGCTTCGTAGTGACGGTTGACGACTGAGGGCAGCAGTCTATAAACAGAGTCCACTATCGCGTGCAAGGTGTGAAGTGTATTATTTTGTGATGGTTTAATTCTCGCGATTCCAAATACAGCGCGCCACCAACGACGGCAGTGAAAATTGGCTTGGGGTCGACAGTTTTTCACCATAGCTGACCATTGTGATTATTACTCTAAAAACACAATGTTTTATAGTACTTTTTGAAATTTTTTGAGATTTTCTGTGTTGAAGTGAAATATTGCAGTTTGATATTCACAGATGTCCTTTTCTAAATCCCGCAAACTTGACGTTGATACTAGGTGTTTCCTTTTTGTTATACATTTTCTAAAACCGCCCTTTTTTGTTTTTAAACTTTGCGATGCTTTTCAGCCCGATACGCGCGAGCCTAGTCAATGCGAAGTAGGCCTAGGCCTGTCCTTTTTTTTAATGGAAAACGCATAGGTTTTATTTTGGTTATTAGAATAAATTGTTTTAATTCTTTCTGAATTTATTGTTTGTTCAATACGATAATAATATAACACCAACATCCATACTATAGGTGTTGCATTTTTGTAATCGGCCTACATTTTCTAAAAATGGGTTTTTTTGCACGAAGGCGCTTATAGCGGCCCGCCGCGCGGGATAGGCCTACCACAAAGAAATTCAAGTAAATTTTTAAAAGATTCTTAATGTCTCATTACTTATAAACATACATCACATTCACATTGGTTTGCCGTTTTTGTTATTATTGTAATTGTTTGATTTGTCCTTATTATATTTTTAGCCTAAATTTGTATTTTTAATTGTATTACTATCAAACATTAAAAAAAATTACGATCACAATAAAAACACTTTGTAGGCATAGTCTACCGCATAGGCCCTAAAAATAACATTTTTTGTTGTTAATATTTCAATTTTAGACTTTAATGCATAAGTTCAACAATACCTCATAGAGTTCTAGCATTATAATAAAGATGAAGAAAGTTTCAAACTGCGTGCAAAAGAGTACATGAATTTAAAAGATCATTATTTTACGGCATAGGCCCATCAAGAAAATATGCATGAAAAACTTCATAACTTTAGAACCAAGTATGCTAGACCTTTGGTGTTTTCACAGTAACACAATTCTCAAAAATGCCTCTTTTGCCCCCCATGAACCAGATCGTGTCACAATTAAGGTTTAAATTTGACAATTGTCATGCCCGATTTTAATATTAATTCATGTTTCTTTTTCATATTTTATTTTTACTTCCGCTTTCTTGCATGTCATACCATCTTTGTTTCATATTTCCCCTTTTCATAACCCAAGGAAATTTACTCTTAATGTAGGCCTAGGCCTACTCCCAATTAAAAAAGCACACGTTGGTTGGAATGAGTTTCTTTTTAGTCATATAGGCCCTAGGCCTAATATCGGTCGGCACAACATTGAAAAATCAAAAACTGTTTCGACTAAATATTCAATTGGGCAATTTTAAACGCCTAGGCCTATACATGTTTTTAAAAGAAAAGAAAATGGGAAAGATTAAAATCTTTCCCATTTTCTTTTTCTTTCTCATGAAATTATAAGTCAACACTGTGAAAAGAACTGAACTGTAGTGTAGCCCAACCTTTACGGCATTGTGGACTTTAAAGGTTTAAATTCGGAGGGTCGACATTTCTTGCATATTAAATAATGGATCAGGCCCATGGATCAAGGACTCAACCTACAAAGTAAAGAGGTCAAATCTGGGGATGGACTTTATTGGAGGGGTGAACGCATTGTTTAGGCCTGCTTCATTTGAGACTGAAGGAGCGAACCGGGACACCCCCCCCCACACACACACACCAATTTACGGTGAAGAATATACTGTACAATAAGGGACAAAACAAGATAACTTAACAATGTAGCTTAACAATGTAGTTTGGAGGCCATTATAGGCTTAAATGAAAATGAAAACATGCCTATTCATACAAGGGTAGGCCTATTCGAGCCCCCGCACCAAATTTATTGAGGGGGCTGAGCCCCCGCCCCCGGTTCATAAGCCTATAGGCCCCTATATGTAATTTTGTTGACAGAATTGCACCACAAGAGTTTATTTTAAAAATTAACAGGTTTATTTGTTTAGTGCAAGTATATCTGATATATTTTCTCCCGACATTATACATTGGGGCCAAAGTGTTTTGTTTATGGCTATAGGCTATAGAAGGAAATGGCTTCTAAATTTACCACCTTTCGTGATCATACAGTAGGCCTACATCATGCTACAAAGAGCGTTTCAAAACGTCACACGAAAAATGCTTTAAAACAATTAATTCATATCTATTCAAGTTTGTAAAAAGGTTATAAATGTAAAACATCTATAGGCCTAGGTTAGGAAAAAAAATAAAAATAAAAAATAAGACAAGCGTTCAAAACATTTATGAAAACCAAAAGCTTTTGTCTTAATCATGTATCACGCATGGTATAATTATGGGAAAAGTTATCCAAACAAGAAATAAAAAAGATTTAGATTAAATTTCCTGTTTGAAATTGTCTTGCATCAAAAGCATTTTCTATTATAGGCCTACCCAAACTCGAAAATTGACATTTTGACATCGGGTTTATAGGCCTAGATGGTGGATCAGAGACATCAACATTTTTGACATCGAGTTTTAACCGTAGATGGTTGAATAGGAATAGAGTACATTTGAAATTCGAAAACGTTTTAATCGTATTTAAAAAAAATGCTTTACGCTGTCCATGCTGTTAAAATATGTACCGGTATTGAATATTTCGTTATTCTAAAAATTGAAAATTAGGCCTCCTTTACTTAAAACAAACAAGGTTTAAAAATTGTTTTTTTTAAGGATATATATTCATGAGGGTCTAAGTAGGCCTATCCCCAATCACTGATTTTTCAGTGTTTTCTTTTCTTAAACGAGAGCCTAAAGTATTTTCCCAAGCGCCTCGGATCGGGTTCGGAAAAGTTTGAAAATAAGGGTTTAATTGATGCCCATTATTTTGTGTGGGAATAGGCCTAACACTCTGAACATTCACAGATGTAGGCCTAAACCATGACTGTCGAAATTAACTTTAAAATGGAGGCAGAAAAAAAAACATTAAAAAAATATATACTTTACGCTGTCCATGCTGTTAAAATATGTATTGAATATTTCGTTATTCTAAATATTGAGAATATTAGGCCTACTTTACTTAAAATAAACAAGGTTTAAAATTGGGTTTTTTTTTAAGGATATGCATGAGGGTCTAAAGTAGGCCTATCCTCAATCATATTTTTTTAATCAAGTCTATTATTGGCCTTCTTACCATGCTTACAACAAAGCTTAAAGACCTGAAAGTGTTTTCTTTTCTTGTAAACGAGAGCCTAAAGTATTTTCCCAACACCTCGGAAAGTTCGGAAAAGTTTGAAAATAAGGGTTTAATTGATGCCCATTATCTTGTGTGGGAATAGGCCTAACACTCTGAACATTCACAGAGGTAGGCCTATACCGGTAGGCCTAAACCATGACTGTCGAAATTAACTTTAAAAAGGAGGCAGAATTGGAAAAAAATCGTCGGAGGGTTGAATTAACAGCTGATCATCATCAACGTAAATAAACAAATTTGAGTAAATCGATAGCAACACTCGTTACGTTTCCAGGGTCGATGGTTCATCGTCGACGCGTCATGGATGTCGACTTTTACCCATGATGCTCTGCGCGAAGTTGATCAGCCAGGCGTGATCGTAGGTGGCGCGCTGTATTTGGAATCGCGTCAATTGAGAAGTCCCTGAGAAGTGTTTATTCCCCTGCCCTGTCAATAAATTAGAAATAAAATGTGAAAGAAAGAAATGAGTATCCTATTAGTAATTTTACATTTCTAGGGTTGGGAGCCAAAAAGCCTTAGGAAGTGTTCATAAATACTTTAGGGGGGTGGGGTGGAAAATATAGGGGGATAAAAACAAAATTGGGTCCTAAAATGGGAGGATCAAAAGAAAATTCAGTCCTAGGGGGATCAAAAAAAATTGAGGGTTAGGCCTAAAGTATGGGGTAAAATGTACGACAAGGCATGTTGCACATTCCCAAATTTTGAGCACTCCGGGCGCATGGATGTTAATATTCAATTGTGTAGGCCTACTCTCAAGCTTCAAATCAACACAATTTGCGCAATTTTTTAAAATACAATAGATGTGGATCATGTTGGCCTATCATGTAACTCCAATGAGTAGGCCTAAATGGTCATGAGTGAGTTAATAACATATATGTTTGGTTTCTTTTTAAGGACATAAACGGGGAGGGGCATAAAAAAAAAGGGGGGTAAAAATCCATCCTTTTTAGGGGATCCAAAAAAAATTGATGTTGGAGGTTCCAACTTTTCCACCCCCTCACCAAAGTATTTATGAACACTCCCTAACTTACAAAGGATTCGAATTAAAAAGCATGATAACAAAATAGCAGATGGGGATAATTTGTTTTACAAACTTGTTTTTCAAGTAGGCCTAATTGTTAAGAGTACATTGCAAAGATGGAAAATAATGGATGTGATGAGTAGACCTAATATTTAGGCCTAAACAAAAACCTATACACAGCCAAACATAGGCCCTATGTTTGGGTTTTTCAGTAGGCCTATAGTGCAGGGCCTAAATTTGACACTTAAACAAATCGAGTTGCTTAAGACATTTTTGCGGTGTATAGGCCTATCCATATCAAGAGTCTTATCCATATCATTATAATTTCATTTAGCATTTTTAATTTATCACCTTTTTCTTAAGGGATCGGATAGCAACGTTTGCAGTTTTTTGGTTGGACGTGAGAGCACATTAGACAAATCGTATTGCATTCTGAATACGATGAATGTTCTTCCAATATTAAAAATGATTTTTGAAATTCGCGGTATAATACAAATTTTATGGCAAATAATTAAAAATTAATTTTTATTTTATATTTGATAATTAACAGTCCTTGAAGTAAATCTAATGATATGTAGGCCTACTTAAAGTGTATTAAGCTGGGAGGAAAAGCCGTCCATCATCTTTTGAAAATTTTGACCATTGGAGATATACCGGTAGGGCCTACACTTTTACCCCACAGGCCTAAGACCTAAAAATTGTCAATATTTTGATGTTTTAAGATATTAAAGGAATGTCAATTTTCAACAGCTGAGAAACAAAATACGGAACTCCGTTACGTGTGACCCAGAGCTAGAGAAGTCGAGTGACTGTAAGTAGGCGCATTTAGAGAAGAACGACCCTAAAATGAAATACATGTAGGCCTATGCCGCTTAATGAAATTGATTTGCAGCTTCTGCGAGCGCGATTTAGTAGGCTCCTATTATTAGAAAAATTATGCCGAATGCCGACAGGCCTAAATGAAATTGATTTGCATTTTCTGCGAGCGTTATTTCTTGGCTGAATTTGAAATGTCTTTTTTGTTATAAATATCAATAACCGTGAGCGAGAGATTAAAAGGAAGTATAGGCCTAGGCCTACATTGCAGTGGTGGATCGGGGGGGGGGGAGGGGCCGGGGCAAGGGGGCGGGGGAAAAATGAAAGAATGCACGAATAAAGTGGTGTTAGTGTTTACCCTTCAGTCTAAGGCTGCTCTTGTCATATAGGGACGGCATGAATGAGCATCAGCGCATTTGCCCCTTCAGTATAGCCAGCTTTTTTTTTTTGGGGGGGGTAGGGGAGCAAAGCCACATGCTTCCTCACTTTAAAGCCATATTATAACATTTCTATAAGAAATAGAATTGTATTTTTTTGGTACAAAATGTTAGTTTTCACTGTATGTCCTCTTTTAATTTGGACTCAAACAGACGAGGCAATACAAAGGAAATCGCTATTTAATACCAGTGCATAATTATATCGCCAATGCGAGCCACTCATTCGAACGTGAGTCGTGTCGGTTAATGTGATATGTCACGACTGCCCGCACGCCACTCTGTTATGCACATCCCGGGGCCGGGGGGGGGGGGGCTCTCAAATTTAGAAGTGACGGGTATAGTGTGCCTGTCAATAGGCCCCTCTTTTGAGGTCGACTATACCCAATGACCCCCTTTTTTAAAAGTCATATACCCGATGACCCCTTTTTTAGGTGCGGCTACCCAATGACCCCCTTTTTGGTCGCGGCTACCCAATGACCCTCTTTTTTTTTTCTAGAATTGCATCATCAAAACTTTCAAATTCTCTTATTTAGCAAATCTTATTGAGAATTTGGAATAAGAAATAGAATTTTGCTCTATTTTTTCAAAATTTTCTACCGAATGACCCCCTTTTTTCAAAATGTTAGGCCTATACCCAATGACCCCCTTTTTCATTTTTTTTTTTGTACCCAATGACCCCCTTTTTTTAAAAACAACGTTCAAGTTGTATCCGATAGGCACCTACGGTACTTCGCAACACCGGTAGGCACATACCCGTTACTTCTAAGGCCATCAAGTAAAAATAAAAATATGTGTCTCGTCCGGGTTTTTAAAAATTAGGAGGATATGAGGGGCTTTTTATTTTCTATTTTTTATTGGAAAACGACGCTAAATACCTGTATTTGGCACCATATTTTGTTATTGGACATACAGATTGATATCTGAGAAAAAGGGGAGGCCCTTTTTATTTTATTGTTTTGAGAGGTAGGCCCCTCTAGTGATCACAAAACTCTTCTTAAGGTTATTAATTATTTTAAACTGTTGTGATTTGGTAGTTCACAGCATCTTACGAATGGTAGTGAGCTTTGGCAAAAACTGTATTGCTCAATTCATAGCGAGTATGTAGAAGAATTAAAATATCACAGATATACTTTTATAGGTGCTGCGGTTCTTGAGTTACGTTGTAAAGAGGGCTGAAACAACAACACTTTTGTAAAACGTACATAACTCATTAACAACAATAAATTAAGCAAGTTTGCAAAGTATATGATTTGCAGAATGAACTTTTGCAAAACATCAAGGTGTTGTTTTTCAATAATATATTGATCTAGATAATGAAAATCAATTTTTAGGTTGCTTCGACCAACTATACCTCGTCTACCCTTAAATGATGTATTATGCACTTACAAAGCCGTAAAATAAGTTTCAACTTCTGAAAAATCTTTTTCAACAAGTTAACTGAAAGTTTACAAAATAAAAAGAAATTTGAAAAATCTTCAAAAAAGGAGGAGGGCGCGGACAAGAAACATGTATTTTTTTTACTCGGCCTAATGTTGAGTGCCCACCCGGGATGCACATCGTGTAGCATCTACGCGTTCGACTAATATTTCCATCGTAAAAATAAAACGCCACGGTGTGCCGTCCCTGTTGCCGTCCCTATTTGACAGGGGGAAACGGGGCCCGATCACTTTTATTTCTAATTTCGCCTGTATTTAAAATAGCTAATGTCCGAGCGATGTACTCTTCCCCATGCAAAAAAACTGAGGACGCAAATTTGGCTTTGCTCCCCCCTAAAATGCTGGCTTTGCGCAAATGCGTCGATACCCATGTGTGCCTCTCTATTAGGGCTGTGCAATAATTATGAGCACCCCCTCCGTTTACACCAAACAATTTCCAAACGGCTCGCCAAAAATAGCTTGCCCCCCTCTCGGCCCGCCAAAAATTCTTTGCCCCCCCCCCCTTGAACCTGCCAAATTTTTGGGATCCCAAATTGCAAACCTTAAATGGTCTAGGTGTATGTTGCGAGCAGGAAAATTTGCATATTTAAGCATTTCCGTACTGTTTTCCTAAGCCTTTTTAGAGCGTTTTATTAAAAGGCGCCCCATGAATGCGTGCCAAAATCGCTTGCCCCCCCTCTCGGCTTGCCAAAAATTGCTTGCCCCCCCTTTCGGCTTGCCAAAAATTTCTTGCCCCCCTATTTTACCCTCCCCCACCTGTTTTTCCTGCCACGTTTTTCAGACACCCAACCACACCGTGGGTGGTATAAAACACGTATACCGGTAATATGGTTAGGTTATTTTTTCTGTTCCAGCTTGTCTTGTCCTTTGCCAAAAGTCGTCTTCATTTTGTCCCTGAAAATGTCTGTGGTTTCTGCACCAACCCCTTCCCTTCTCCTGCTTTCTACGCCGCTGTGTTTGAGAAAAAAAAAGGGGTGGGGGTGGGGGCTGACAATCAAAGTCAAATCCCGCGGGGTGGGTGGGTGGGGGAAGGTAGTAAAACTAGAAAGGAAAGGAAAAAGAAGATCGTGATGATGGAAAATAAAAGCAGCGGATGACCAATATGATATTAACTTGACCTCTAATCATAAGGAACAAAAAATGAAAATGTTCACCTTTTGTCCCGGCTTTTTGTATTGAAGATAAACATGAAGTTTTCCAAAAGACTTTAAGAAATTAGGTCTTCAACGAGGTAATGTCAGGTTCGGAGGTAATTTGAACCAAGTAGGCCTATAAGTAAAGATATTCGTGAAACTTCGAGTGTTTAAGGGGAAACACTCAATAAACTTCATGTGTATATATATACGTATCTTTAATACGCGAAAGGTCAATGATGGTCGGCTTTTCCTCCCAGCTACATGTACACTTTAAGTAGGCTCCTACATAGCATTAGATTGATAAAGTTTATACTTCCAGCGTCAATTTTTAATAATTTGCCATAAATTTATATTACATCACGAATTTCAAAATATCAAAATTATTTGATATCAGAAGGACATTCCTCGTATTCAGATACAATTGGTGTGTCTGATAATTATGCTCTCAGGTTCCACAAAAATACCATGTAAAGGTGGGTTAGAGAGCTGTTAACCCCATCAGAATTTTTTTCTATAGTTTATTTGATTTAGTGGTCTGCGTAGATATACCGTAATATCATTTCAAAAACCAAATTGAACATGAAATGCACATAGAGGCGTTATATTGTTGGATTTTCAATAAACTTGGCAGAAATGATGAGCAATATAGTGAAGCAAATTTAATAAGGTCATTTCAAGGTCACATAAGCAGGACCGGATTTACCCTTTTTGGGGCCCTGGGCCCGTGAGGTCAGAATTTGGAGGCCCCAACCTCACCGTGAAGAAGGCATGTGAACTCAGTAGCCACGTAGGCCTATTGGTTTAGAGGGTGACGAGCATATTTTGTTCCGATTTTACGTCATTTCAATTTATAACTATTCTGAATTCTGCTACGTATAATGGGCTAGTGCGCATGAAGCGCGGAATTTTTTTTTGCAATAATACCATATTTTGGTCCAAAACATGGTGTTTTGGGGTTACAAAGGAACGTGCACAGGGCAATTTGGGGGCCCCCAAATGGTAAATTCGGCTCTGCACATAAGTCATTCACTTTCAATTTCCAGAGGAAATTATGAATATAAATGTACTTACCACACTTGCGGGAGAAGAAAGCTTGCTTTTACCCAGCATGGAAAGAACTGAATGGTACAATTCTCCCAATCTGTTGGGAATTTTACTCCCGCGACTTCCTTCGAAGAGGCTGCACACTAAAATAACCAGCATTGGGGTACTAAGGTCAATGACAATCTCATTTCTTTGTATATACTTTGACAGAAGTTTGCCCAACTTGGATAGACCAGGTGCTGCAAGATCATCTTTGGAGCGGTTGAAATAATTTCCCACAAGGTCGAGTACATCAGACTTGCTCAATGGTTTTAGCTGAAGCCTTTTATACACCGAGCCGTATTGGTTAATTATTTCACCCTCCCGCCAAGGTCGTGTCGTAATAAGAACGCGACATCCTCTAAGATGCTTGTACCTAATGACTTCTACAATGTTTCCATTGTTTTGCTTCTTCGCCAAGATATCCATCTCTGTTTCATCAAACGAATCCAAGACAATCAAACAAGATTCGCTGCATTCGCTGATGATCTGGCGCAGAGTGTCATTATCGATGGCAATACTAGTACTCAGCAACTGTTCTCGAATTGCATCTTCTAGATTGGTTGTATGATCTATCAACCCCAACTGAAGGATGAATAAGAGTTTAGTATGCTTAATTGCAGATAATGGGTTTTTCTTGCACCAGTCGTATGCTATCTTGGCACAAAAAACGGACTTCCCTCGTCCCGGATCGCCTACTAAAAGAAATCGACGGCCATCCTGGTTTCTTTTCAGGATATCCGCATAAGATTTCATACGCTCTTTAATTGTAAACTCTCCGGGCAAGGTATCGTCAATTGTCATTGGTACATAGATGTCATCCAGGTCCATCCATTCGTTACGCTTCCAGGGGCAAATTTGCTTCTTACAATAAGTGCTCTCGTATGTTTCTTTCAAGTCTTCGGCTATTTTTTGTATCAAATCTAAAGTGCAAAAAAATAAAATAAAAATAGAAATAAGTACAATATATCGCTAAATATTTATCAAAAATGATGAACACAGTGACTGTTTATAAGTACCATTGTTTTGGGTTATAGGCTTTAATAGAAAGAAGTGAGAGAAATGAGGGAGACAGGGAGGGGCGTATCCAGATTTTTGAAAGACGGGGATACAAGTACTCGAAAAAATGTCTGAGTCATTTTCGACAAAGACGACTTTGGTCATTTTGGGAGCAGCCCGAGTGGGTACCCCACTGGGAGTCGGATTTGGTTATCCTTTCCTGGTCTGATAACAAGAAAAGGTCCTACTCGTCGGACTTAAGGAGAGGGAGAGCCGGAGGGAGATGTATTGCTGACCTGAGAGTTGATATATTTCTAATATCAATCAATAAAAACTTTTTATTACGACTTAATTTGGTAGCTCTGATTTGGTAGCGAAGTAATGTCACAAGGATATTTGAATGGATCGGAGAAGGTCGGAAGGTTAGTGTTTGAGCTTATAAGCACTAAAATATGTGCTCATCTGGAATGTTAACGTTATTCGACTCTAATTCATTGCGCCTAAAACAAATATTGCATATAACTACATATAAATTGATCTGAAAGATTTCTAATACACGTTCTATATCTCTCGTCCTCATATAATAAGTCAATTACTGACATTATTTTATTAGGAATTAATTTGTTAGCAAAGCTATCGAGGCCGGTCGAGTGCAGATCCGTCGGAACACGCTTTTCAAAGCTTTTCAATACGGAACCCTAACCCCCTAACCCAGTAATCCTAACCTCATCGTGAGATCATCCAAGCAGCAAAGTTCATTTCCCATTGAAAAAGCGTTATCCGGCGGATCTGCAGTCGACCATTCTGTATCACAAGCTCAAACCATGGACTACAGTCCATGCTCAAACTCTTTAACCCTTCTTATCGAATGGCATAGGACGGCGCTAGTCGAAAAACGTTGGTCGAATAGCGTAAAATAATATTCCAGATGAGCCCATATATTTTCATAATATCACAGGGAATCACTTACCGTCATGTTTGAGGGATGATGGAGGCGCGAGTGGGCGTGGCACCGGTTGTGTTGCTGTGTATAAATAATAGAAAGACCATCGTATTAATTCCACTTTGCAAAATAAAATGAACGATTTTACATGTTTTAGCTACCACTAGACCTGATCACATGGGCCGCTTTTGTATGTTATGTAGGCACGTCTCCTATAATATCTCTAATATCAGCTGAATATAAGGCTGGACTAAAGATGGGTCGCAGTATCCTGAGACAAGTATGATATATCTGTGGCGTCTCGCAACAATATGGCTCTCTGCTGCATGCTTAATACGCCTCCTCTGCGCCTCACTGTTTTATGGACTTCTACACTGTACCGACTAGGGTGTGGCACCGCAAGTTTCAAACTGATCGACCGGCCAAAAAAGCCAATGGGGTTTCGGCGGGAACTGATCCAAGGTAAGTTTAATGGCGTTGCATTTTTGCCGCAGATTTTCGACGAAATCGGTTTCAATTATTGTCAAAAATCAGTAGCGTAGCCAGTGGAGGTGGGGGAGCAGGAGGCAGAGTGCCCCTGACAAAAAATGAAAGAAAAAGGTGCCCCTCTGACGCGCGCACATCATCCCAATAAAGCCTTTTTTTAGAAGCTCGAAGACATACAGTCTCTATGTATTGTATGATGCAACTAATTTTTTTCGTCTGTGCCCCGAAATTTTTATTTTGCCCCCCCCCTCGACCACACTTATATTGTCCATACTAGAGTCACTAGAATGAGCAATGGCCAGCTCTCTTTAAATTGCAAATCTTGAGCAAAAAGCTACTATTTTCGCCAGTTTTGTCATACGGTTGTAAATTCAATGAACTATGACTTTGCTAGAGCGCTTACAAATTGATATGCAGCACTTAAATAAAATTATGTTAGAATATTTGTGGTAGGTTATCAACAAATGTTTGTGAATGTTATGAAAACGTTTTATACACTTTATATGTCCTTTATCCCAACATTTAAACGTCCTTTGTCCCGACATTTAAACGTTTTCTGGCAACCTTTTGCAAATGAAGTCGAAAACGTTTAGTGTTTGCTGGGTATATGATCTATCCTAACCTTAACGGTTCAGCATTATACAACTGCACTTACCCTTTGAAGAGAGCTTTTCATCAATAGCCTTTTTGATTTCAGGCAGGTTTTGCATCATAGCCTCTTCTGTTGTTACATCATAATATATCTCCTTGCAGATCATAATACCTAACCAATCCGAAGGCCTATGAGCATCGAATTTCAAAACGACTAAATCCTTGTTTAGATGGTCTGCATACTGTGCTTCTGTGGGAATAAGTATCGAAATAATAAGTATTATAACTATACAACTAATTAAATTGCCGTAATGTGGTTGCAATGTTATGAAGTTTTTACGTGTCCCCTGTTTATTGTTTTGCTCCTTGCTTTTGAATTTGATCTGAATGAATCAGGTCATTTCACATAATAGGTGACATTGTGAGGATAATAAACGAAAATTTGAGGTAAAAAAAGTATCTGAGAAAAAAAATCAGATATATATAATTTGAAGCAACATTATAGTACTATCACGAACAGCATAGACTATTAGCCGTAGAAGTGACGTAGTTAATCGGATTAACTTTGACAATATCGCCCTGCACTACAACGTTCACGCGGTACCGGTGCATTGAACCATAGATGTCAAAGAAAGGCTGATCACTCGCACCTGTAAGATTAGTATCTTTGAAAAGAGCGGTATTGTTTTCAATCTATGTTTGCTGACATACACAGGTGATTAGTGCAATCTGCTTGTAGTGCAGGGCGATCTATTCAAAAATGGTATTCCTCTATTGCTATGGCAGTTAATCCGATTATGATGATATACACATGCTATCATAGGATGAACTGCGATTTTGTTATGTTTTGCACCGTCACCGTCCAATTTGCACTTGGGGTCATATTGGCTTATTATAATAAACTAGCGGGACACCCGCGCTACGCGCGGGTCCCCGCTAGATGAGTAAATGGGAGCGTTCACTAAAACAGGAGGAATTACTGAACAGGTAGAATCATTGAAAAGGTAAATTTTATTTATCTGAACCTGACCCTCTTTAAGCCTACGTTTCCATTTTAACTTCTTTCTTTCTTTTTAGTTTTTTCTACATGGGCCAATTTTGTTCCATTTAAAAAAAATTCTGCTGCTATAAAGCGTCCGATTTTCCGTTACCATGTTTTTTTTATTTATTCAACCCCGTTCCCGTTATTTTCTAAATCTGTCTTTTCTTATACATTTCCATTTTAGCTTCTATTTTATTTGCTGCATAGCTTGTGATTTCCCGTTTTCATGTCCTTAATTCTGTCCTCAGTTTAATAGCTTTTTTATTTAAACTTCCTGATTTTATTATAGCTTTTTTTCCCCTTACATTTCCTGAAGAGTTTTTTCTTTCCTTCTTTAGCCTATTTTATTCCCGGTTTCATTTTGTGACTAAGTATAACCCACATACTCGTACAGCCTGTTTGTCCTCATTTTGTTTTCTTTTTTATTTATAGTAGGCCTACCTCTTCATATTGTTTGTACTTTTTAACACACATCTGTTTCCCGTATTTATTACGCTACGGTCGTTCACCCGTAATATCATTCATTACGTGACTCTGCGTCGTTTACGCATGCCATGGCGTAGTGCTGCGTTACCCGCGCGGTATCGCTGCGCTACGCGAGCGGCTTGGCATTAGATACGCCCGTGCGACGCGCAGGCCTAGCTTAGTAACTGACTGCTTTTTTGTTTACCTTTGATAGCAACGGACCACATTTTCACTGATTTTGAGGCCAATTCTTGACCGTTTTCAACCAAATAAAGTTTAAACACGTTCCCGTATATTCATCGATCTCCCGTATGAATTTGGCGACATTTGGATCGAAACTGACGGAGCCTTTATAGGCATACATGGATAGATAGATACATAGATACATACATACAACATTCCCCTATTTATAATTTTATTTTTCTTTATAGTACCGCTTCATCTTTTCCCGTATTTATTACGTCCTCTCATAGCGTGTCTGCGGACGTGTTCACCCGGTATCCCGTGACCCGTCCATGTACCTTTTTGTCCTTTATTTTTCCTTCTTTCCGTATTTATCATATCCACTGGTCTCTGGCTCGCAAGTCGTGTGTGGCTCTGCGCCGTTTACGCGCGCATTTGCGCAATGCGCATTACGCACGCGGCGCCGACGCGCTGCCGGCCAGCTGCAGTGACGCGTAGGCTGGTAACCAATTTTCATAACAAAAACCCCGTTTTTACTCATATTTTCATTGTTTTTGCAGCCAATTCTTAATCATTTTTAACCAAATTTTCGCATAACCGTTTCGGTAAGTTCCTCGATCTCCCGTATGAATTTGGCGACATTTGGATCGAAACTGACGGAGCCTTTATACACGATACATACATAGATAGATACATACAACATTCCCCTATTTATAGTAAGATAATAACTTATTAATAACAATAATTATTATTGTTAAATTCGATCTGAACATTTTTAAACTCTTGTCACAATTTCCATATCATATTATTCTATTTTTAGTGGAAGTTGCCGATTTTTAAATAGGCCTATAGGCCTCTATATTCTGGGGAAAAATGAACAAGATTTTAGATAAAAGTTCCCTAAGCATGTTATTCAGGGCTGATAATATACCAGTTCACAATCAAGAAGGGCATACCTTTTTTACAGTTTTTACTGTGTTGATATTTTTCAGAATAGCACAGTAGAATTACCGAGGATCGCTCTATAGCTGTCGCCATTTTTTCGTCCATGTTGCCTCCTGATGAACAAAAATTTCATAACAAATTCATTATTATTTCGCTACTAAAAACCTTCAATATGCTGCTGCTTCCGCAAATTACGTAGTACAACTAGAGCCACTGGCTGCACGCTGCTGGCACAAATGTCATGCGCACAACTCGAGGTCAAACGTCATAAAAAGATCACTATGGCCGAAAATGCGATTTCTTGTAATTTCCACTAAATTGCAACTCCTTCCACACATTGGATAGCACAGGGACGCCGCTTGGACATGAGCATCACCTACAGTCAGTGTATAACAGTTCTACTATGAATTGGGTCAAAGTTCATTTAGGGTTATTCCCGGTTATTTCCGGTATGTATCCAAATACATTCAAAATTCTGCTGCTTCTGCATTATAGAACAATGATGACATTATTTTGGTCTCTAGAATCATTTGCACAGATGTCACGTGAACAACTCTAGGTCAAAAGTCATACAAAGGCCATTATGTCCAAAAATATTATTTCACGTTATGTTCATTAAAAAACAAAGTACCTGCTACTCCTTCAAATTACATTGCACAATGACGTCATCGATTCATAGGCATTGTGGGCTGTAGCTGGCCCAATTGGCTATTACTAAGGTTCACGCTCTTCGAGCGCAATCATGTTTTATTCAAATTCATGTTTTCCTTCAAATTACATTGCACAATGACGTCATCGATTCATAGGCATTGTGGGCTGTAGCTGGCCCAATTGGCTATTACTAAGGTTCACGCTCTTCGAGCGCAATCATGTTTTATTCTTCTGTCAACATAACTAGCCATCGTCACAATAATGGTTTGAGCCAGTTTGACCATAGTTGGTTACCATGACCATTGGGTCAGGGCAAATTCCGGTCAAAGGTTATCCACTTTCTGCCAATGGCCAAAAACATGATTTTCACTAAAATGCTATTCCTTCCACATATTACATAGCGCCGTGCTGTCGTCACTTGCACACATGCATAGGTTATAGCCAGTGTCTGAAAGTTGTACACAGAATTGGGGTCAAAGGTCATTTAGGAGTCATTTCCGGTATGTAGCCCAATACCTGGAACAATGGGCTAGTGTCACAAATTTCATGTGAACTACTAGAGGTCAAAAGTCATACAAAGGTCGCTATGACCGAAAATGTGATTTCTTGTGATTTTCACTAAAAATACTACTCCGTCCACACATTATAGCACAATAATCATGATAATATCACTTGTACATGCACATGTATTCGCTATAGCCAATGTCTAAACAATGTACAAAGTAATGGGGTCAAAGGTTATTTAAGGATCATTTCTGGTATGTAACTAAATACTTTTAAAATACTGCTGTTTCCGCAAATTACATAGTATAATGATGTCACTTTAGTCCCTAGAACCATTGACTGGTGGCACGAATGTCACGTGAACAACTCGAGGTTAAAGGTCAAACTAAGGTCACTATGGCCGAAAATGGAATTTTCTGTGATTTTCACTAATATGCTACTCCTTCCGCATATTACACGTCACAATGACATCACTTACACACATGCATCGCCTATAGCCAGTATCTAAAAGTTGTACAAAGAATTGGGGTCAAAATGCTGCTGCTTTTGAAAATTATACATAGGCCTAGTACAATGATGTCACTTGGTCACTAGAACCATGTTACTGTATAGTGACACAAATGTCACCATTTCTATGCGATAATCGGCCAACATACATAATATGGTTGAAAGACAGCAATTACAAATAACTACCAGATAAATAACGAGATACAGAGAAAGTAGAACACTGACTACCCGGGCACTGCCTTGTTCATCACGCGCGTTTTTTGTGTACATGAAAATGAACCATGCCTAAGGGACGGCTTCAAAACACCACTGCCGGTCGAGTTTTGAAGTCGCCGCTAAGCGAGTTGTTAGCGTACCTTTGTAATAACGTTTAAAGTCTACTCACGCATCTTTTGAGCATCCATCCAGACACTAAAACTAGATCCCTCCAATTGCTCCTTCAGTTTCAACATCCGCTTCTGACATGGGAAACCCTCTTCTTCTGGACCCCAACTATATGATATCATGACGTCCCATTGTTCTTTGGCAACTGGTAAATAAAGAATATAAAACAGAATACATCCGAATATGAGTCTGTGAAAACTAACGGCGAGAGTTGTAACTAGAGCTAGTGTGACTCAAGAGACACTAATTTCAGGCGGTGGCATCAGGGGCGTAGCCAGCTTTCTTGGTCAGGGGGGGGGGGGCAAAATAAAATTTTGGGGCACAGACGAAAAAAATTGCAGTTGCATCATATAATACATAGAGACTGTATGTCTTCAAGCTTCCCGAAAAGAGCGTTATTGGGATGATGTGCGCGCGTAGCGAGAAAAAATGGTATTTTACACTATTTTCGCCCATTATCCGGCTAAAAAAGGGCTTTATTGTTACAATGTGCGCGCGTAGCGCGGAAAAAATTTGTATTTTACACTATTTTGGCCCTGAATTTTGCCCTTTTCTTTTCCTTTGCCCTCCTGATTTTCTCTTTCATTTTTTGTCAGAGGGGCACTTTTGCTTTCAATTTTTTGTCAGGGGTGCACTCAGCCCCCCCTGCCCCCCCCCCCCCGCTGGCTACGCTACTGGGTGGCATCTGTCTTTAATGACCTCTACATGACATTTGACGTCAACCATAATTATCATTATCAATTAGTTGTTTTTCATGTTTAATCCAATTGGACAAACTTTAACATTTGACCTCTAGATAACCTTTGATCTCAGATGACCTCAGATTGACTTGTTTAGGTTGCACTCATTTCAAGGATGATTTGCACCAAGTTTAAATCCAATCGGGATAATATTAACATTTGGCCCCATTTGACCTCGAATGACCCAGATTATTTTTTTCATGTTCCCCTCATACAAGGATGATTTATACCAAGTTTAAGCCAAATCGGGCCAGATAATATTATCACTTGACCCCCATTTGACCTTTGACCTCGGATGACCTCAGGTTGACCCTTTCCGCCTTTCCCTCATATCAAGGATGATGTACACCCAGTTTGATATAAAATTGGATCGATTGAGCCCATATTTATTGGTCAAGCTATGAGTTTTAAAATATTGGACGAGACGTAATCGAGTCCACTATTTTAAAACTCATAGCGAGACCAATAAATATTGGGCGTAAAGCATCAAATTTTATTATTATTATGTTTTGGATCCAATATTTTCACACACTTTGATTCGTCTAGTTTAGCACTTGACCTTTGACGACCTCATTGCTTTTTTCATGGTCCCCACATATCAAGGGCTATTTGTACCAGGTTTACCCAATGATACAAAATTTGACCACCCCGGTACTGCCCATGCTGTTCTCCCGCACTTGCCCCCATCACCGAGCGAAACAGGTCTCGGTACCTTTACCTGGTCCACTTAAACAGCAAATCCACCCTCAACCGATATCCTCTCAGATATCTTCTCAAACCACACCACTAGACAATTTTAGACTTGTCCAGTTTGGCCCACATTAGTGGAAATGGAGCAAAATGATTATTATGATAACTTTCTCCCCGTGTATTGTTAGATCCATTCTCAGGTCCACACTGTTACCATGGTTACAATTTTTGAATTTGTTAAATAGTACCGTAGTATACGTAACCGTAAAACGTCGTCTAGCATATATAGTGTTTTTGATGAAAGCTAAGTTCATACGAAACTACTAAATAGGCCAGTACAAAATATTGGTCTTACAATAATACTTGCTCGTATATGCTTGGATCTGTCATTTATTTGCTCAAACTCCATAATGACACCGGGATTAATTTAGCTTTCATCAGAAGCACTCTATATGCTTGTAGACGAGGTTTTACGGTATGTGCATGAACGCAAAGATACAAAAACAAACGATAAACGCCTCAAAATCGCGTTCACGTGCATTTCTTAAACAAAACGCGGTTATTAAGTTTCCCACATCCTAGCCGCATCTTCGACGGACCTGGAGAAGAGAGAGAAAGTTAAGCATGGTAAGGAGCCGGGGAACGAGCAAAGGAACGAAAATATGTCTTCAACCTCTTTCTTAAAACTCCTCACCTGGTTTTGGCTTCACCAGAGGTTTTGGCTTCACTGTTGGTTTCGGCTTAACCTGGGGTTTCGGCTTCACTTGAGGTTTTGGCTTAACCTGGGGTTTCGACTGAACTTGGGGTTTCTGCTCAGCTTGGGGTTCTGGCTCAATCTGGGGTTCTGGCTTAACCTGAGGCTTGACAGACTTTGGCACTTCAGACTTTCCATCTGGTTTGGTTGGTTGTTGCTCTTGTTGGTGGAGTCCACCTGAATCAACTGTATCTGAAATAAACACAATGCGGAAAATATTTGCATTTAAATCAGACGACAGTGCGGTAATACATGCACTTTAAGGATAAGGGTTAAGTAACACAAACGTAAGATCATACTTGAACACGTGGCGAACAAAATGCAGACACTAAACGACAAAGTCATACAGATGCCATTGTACGTTTCAAATGGGCTATGGATATAATACTTAATTGGTTGATTGATGAATTGATTGATTGATTAATTGATTGATTGATTGATTTACCATTTTACGTTTCGCAAGATTTTCTTCTTCTGTAAGTATAACAATGTTTGGTCTAAGCACTATTATCAAATGACGTTACCATTTGTGCAGAAATCATTTAAAATGTTTGTTAAAGTTTGCTCACCGGTGTTATAGTTGTATTTGTCCTCTATGGGTTTGACATTCGTTTTGTACAGGTCGGGTACACGTTTTTGAGACTTTCTCTGAACGGTTCATATCCTTCCGGAGATTTATTTTCAAGGAGGTCAAATAATGCATCCAGTCTGTCTTCCTTCGGTTCCTTCTTGATTGCCATTTCTCTTCCTTTGTCAATGTTTTACTACGTTGAAGATCATCCAGTATAAAGGTAATTGGCAATTGCTCAGAAGCCAATGACTCTTTCACGTCCATTAGGATATCGTCTACTGTGCCCGAACCAGCCATGTTTTGTTCTATTTGAAGCAACCTGAAATTAAGTGATGCAAGTTATGACGGGATAAAGATTTGTTTTAAATACGGAAGTTTTAATACACTTTAATATGAAATATTGATCAAACTTGTAACAAACCAAACATGTTGTACGCCTTAAACCCAAACTAATACTGTAGTACAGAGCGATACACTATCGCGGCGGTCGTATAGCTTATTATTATGTCTATAACAATACTCACCTATATTAAAGTTTCTATAGCTGGATGATACCAGAGCAGCAGGGGAAGGGGAGGGTCCTTCCTGATGAAAGGTACCCCTCCCCCTCACTGGTGATTTCTTTCTGTGGTCAGATTATATCTGGATAGAAGGGAAATATCAAAATATGAGCTTATTTTCATATGATTTATCCATAGAAAGAGTGAGAAGAAGAGGGCTAGAGCTTATGAGACAACTAGAGGAATTGATAAAGAGATCGGTAGAGAGAAAGGAGAGACAATGGAATGGGCTATTCCAGAAAATAGGTGCACACCCCCTATAGAGGAGTAACTTTTCAATCTAAGAAATGTCTGGATTTCCAAGTCTGCTTTCTGAAAACGACTGGAATTCCAGTTGCCAATGTTGCTGGAAAAAGCTTGGAAATCCAATCAAATGCAGGAAAAATCACGGAAATGTTGAAAATGAGCTCTCAAATGGCAGATTTCTGATTTTGAACTATTTTTCTGTCGGATTTTTTTGCCTTTGGGCACTTTAAAAGTCTGGATTTCCAACAGTCACGACTGGACAAAAAGTCCGGATATCCGAACTCCTCTATAGGGGTGTGCATCTATTTTCTGGAATAGCCCAATGGCGATATAAGAGTGGCAGACAGAGGAAGAGAGATGTAACGAAATTGCGCATTTCACTCCACGCATAGGCTGATACAGAAATTGATTTTTATCGAAAGTAGCTATAGGCCTATAGCCTGTTTTTTTTTTGGGGGGGGGGATCATTTTATAATAATACTGCCCATATCGCTACGCCTTTGACAACATATTCAAATGTAGAAAGGTGTTGTATTTTTTCCTATTACAATGACGTAAACGTGTAAAATTTCATGTAAGCAACTTTAGTAAATTATGGAGGGTTAAGGGAAGGGGTATGAACGTTTGGACAGTATTTATTTTGGGACATTAGAGCACATCAGACATATCGAATTGCATTCTGAATACGAAGAATGTCCTTCTGATATCAAATAATTTTGATTTTTGAAATTCGCAATTTAATACAAATTTTATGGCAAATCATGAAAAATTGATATTTTTGATATTTAACAGTACTCGAAGTAAACTTTATAAATCTGATGATTTATACTTAAAGTGTATGTAGGTGGGATGAAAAGCCGACGATCAATTGAAAATGTTGACCTTTCGTATTGAATATATGGATTTTTTTTCCCAAAACACACACATAAAAAAGGTCTTTTTGGGAAAAAATCCATATCTTCAATATGAAAGGTCAACATTTTCAATTGACCGTCGGCTTTTCCTCCCAGCTACATAGGCCTACACTTTAAGAATATATCATTAGATTTATATAATTTACTTCGAGGACTGTTATATATCAAAAATTTGAAAAATATCAAATTTTTTTAATTTGTCATAAAATTTGTATTATATTGTGATTTTCAAAAATGAAAATTATTTGATATCAGAAAGACATGCTTCGTATTCAGAATGCAATTCGATAGGTCTGAGGTGTTCTCATGTTTCACAAAAAATACTGTCGAAACGCAATAAACGCTCATTCTAGATCCCTTAAGACCAAGTATAGTTAGCACCATAAAAACGAGGCAACACAAACAAATTAATTTAGACCATTTGATCACGTTGACATATAGATTAGTCTTAGATTGTATTATGTAAAATTAAATACTAATAGCAAATTAATGTTCCAAAGAGAACACAAGCAAACAATACAAATGATGCTAAACATAGTTGGTAGGACACCTTCAGAAAACTTTCACTGTAATGTAATAAGGACGAGAACGTTATTTACCTGTAAATGTCTCTTGTTTAAAAATGCACCAAACAACACAAAGAAATATACCAACAATCTGAAAAAGAACAGAGTAAAGCAATAAGTCTTCCTTTCTTCTCAAAGTTCTTTTGTTCTTTATTTTAATTTTTCTTCATTCCGTTCGGTCGTTCTTTTTTCGTCCTTTATTTTGTTCTTTCCTTTGTCTTTATTAATTTTAATAGTATGCATAATGTGATATATCTTCCAAGGAATTGCTTATAACGAATTTCCTCCATTTTTAAATCAAGGAAAAACACCAAGCTACATCTTTACAAGGTCACAGTGGTAAAATATTGGACACCACTGACGAGTTATTGCCAAAATATTTCCTGGAACTAAGTTCTATAAGTTTAACGTAATTTTTTTAAATCATTTTTAATATCATTTCTCAACAAGCGAATACTTTACTTACCAGGTCACTTCGTGTGATCTACATTGTGGTCGGTGCGAATTTTTCACTGTTTACCTGAAGAAAAAAAATTATCAAATATATTCCATGTAGTCCGGTATCGGGAATTTAATGATGACCCCACGGACTCTACCAAACCAACGTTTTACACAGTGGCCATCGGGCCACTGTGTTCTGGCTCCTAAGCGTTCTTCTTCTTCTCTGAGACCTCATAGTTCGTGTATATTCTTGGACATAGCTCAGCCGTGGTATGACCGATTTACACTAAACTTCATCAGAATGACCACTGACCATGTCCGCACAAGTCATATGACTTTGACCTGCATTTGACCTTGGACCTAGATATAGGGGTCAAAAACGTGATTTTGCTATGAATTCCTTCTTCTCCCACAAACTACATACAATGATCACGTGACTCGGGCAAATGAATCACCGTTGGCCAGTCCTCAAAACTTATCGAAAAGATTTGAGGTCAAAGGTCATTAAGGGGTCATTTCCGGTCAAAGTCTAAAAAATATTCAAAAAATCACTGTGTTTACAAATTACATAGCAGGGAGTCGCCATTAGCACACATGCATCGCTACTAGTCAGGGTCTTTAGGATGCCTACAATTTTGGGGTCAAAGGTCATTAAGGGGTTACTTCCGGTCAAAAACCAAAATTATCAAAAATGTTAAAAAAAAATTTTATCTCAAAATGTAAACAGACCAGAGTAGGCCTAATATAACCATCATACATGAATCAGTGTTACCTGATGTATGCATGGTATTTTTATTTTGAGGGTCAAAGGTCATTAAGGGGTCACTTCCTGTTTTTAGTTAAATAATTTCAAGAATTTTTATCTCGACAACTGAACATAGTAGAATTTTTTAATTAAAATTGGAACAATGCATTTTGTCGGTACATGAGGTTTTTTTTTCATTGAGGTTAAAGGTCATTAAGGGGGTCAAAAGGTCAATCAAAAATTAAAAAAAATCAAAATCCATGTATAAGTTCCGATTAAGCTGAAATTCACCAGGAATATTTCTTATGATATCCTAAGCACAATGTAAGAGCAGTTGACCCCATCCGTGACCCAGGGGTCAATTCCTGATCCAAGATTACTAGTATAGAGGTCAAAGGTTAACCCTGGCCACTGTGTTTTGATCTAGGGCCTATATATAGATCTAGTTTTAGCTTCCTTTTATGGTTCTATAACACATTCAAAATGTTATCAAAAATAATTCCCGGCACTCTGGCCATATTTAAGGTTACCTGCGACATACCGTTCTTGGCGGGGGGGGGGTGGAGGGTGGTCAGGTTTTTTTGGCCACACAGGGCAAACAATTAAAAATGCTCCAAATTTTAACGCAAATGGTCTCAAATTGCTCGTCATGTAAAAACAAGTCAAATAAGTAATTGTTGGCACTGTCTAAAAGGTCGATCCCCATTACAGCCTATTGACCACAACCTATGTTGTGATGTTTCCTAGGTAACGAAACATCCTACATTGTTACAACAATTGTTGTTTTTACATGACAAGCAAATTGAGACCAATTTCGTTGAAATCGGAGCAGTTTTAATTTTGGACCCTGTGTGGCCAAAAAACTGACCCCTCTCCCCCCCAGAACGGTATGTCGCAGGTAGGTCAAACTTTTTCTGAATCCTTGCAATGAGAGGGATAATTTGGTGTGCTTGTTAACCAGATTTGAGCAACTTTGAAATTTGACCACTGTTTTGACCTTTAACCTTGAATATGGCCAGAGTGCCGGGAATTATTTTTTGTTAACATTTTAAATGTGTTAAAGGACCATAAAAGGAAGCTAAAACAAGTTGGTTTGGTAGAGTCCGTGGAAGAGGGAGGGGGTCATCATTAAGTTCCAGTATATACCGGACTAATATGCATGTTTTATTGGTAAAGAGCATGCGCAGTGGGCTGGTTATGGTAACTCTAACGAGTAATGCTGGTTCCAAACTTTACTGTCGCCTGCCGCTTGCCACTATGCCTCTCTGACGACGATTTTGCTTCAATGCGCATATGGAAGCGTAAATCTATCATTTTGAGCAAAACCCAAAAATCGAACGCTACGCGAGTTTCGACAGCCCATAATTTCTTGGGTTTAGATCTCAAAACTAAAGGAATACCTCAGCAAAACTCAAATCAGGGAGCGATTCTAGGGTTTTGCATTATGAATGGACAGCAATACCAAGGAATAGCCTCCGAATCTTGGGTTTAGCAAGGCAAACTCAAATCTGGGTAGCGATTCTAAGGTTTGAAGCCCATTCCGCAAAACCAGGGTATATCCTCCGAATCTTAGGTTTAGCCCCGAAAAAAATCAAAGCGGGGAGCAATTTTAGAGTTTTGAAGCCCATTCCTAGATAGCAAAGACAAAACATTTTCAACATCATTCGCCAAAGGTTTGAAAAGGTTGCCAGAAAACGTTTAAATGTCGGGTTATACAAAGGGCATAAAACGTTAAACACTCAAAAACGTTACTATACTGCAAATATTCTAACATAATGTTATTTAAGTGTTGAAAAGTATTTGGCAACAAATGTTTGCCAAAAATATTTAACAATAACATTTTGAAAACATTTTAAAAATATTTTTGTAGCGCATTTTCATACAAAACGTTTTAAAACGTTTACATGACCTTTATGTAACCCGACATTTAATGTTATTAAAACGATTTTACCTAAATCCAAAATCCAAAATATAACCTGTTAAAACGTTTAAAAAACGTTTAGTGTTTGCTGGGGGAATAGTCCGCAAAACCAGGGTATAGCCCCGAATTTAATAGGTTTAACCTGGTGAAACCCGGGGGTGAAACTCAAATTCGGGGAGCAATAACCATACCGGTAGTTATTCCTAGGAATGAGCTTCAAAACTCTAGAATTGCTCTCCGATTATTTTTGCAGGGCTAAACCTAAGATTCGGAGGCTGTACCTTGTTGCGTGCTATTCCTAAGAATGGGCTTCAAAACCCTAGAATCGCTACCCGGTTTAGAGTTTTGCCTTGCTAAATTGATTCGGAGGCTATCATGGTATTGCTGCCCATTTTTCGGGGCGAAACCCAGGTATAGCGACCCGGGTGAAATGATACACGATGCTTCCATTATGCGCAGTCGCACCAGAAACGCTAGCGGTGATCAGTGGCAAGCCGATATATCGATAACTCCACCGCATTGCCCAAAGCGGCGGACCGGGGCGGCGGATCGCTTGAATTCAAGTCAACTCGGGAGCGCGCCCGGTGCGAGAACAGAAAATGTTTTGGCGGTACTGAGCGGCAGCATTGGTTTTCATAGTCATGCCGCTGCCGGTGCCATGCTTATATGCCGCTCAGCGACATGATAAATTTATTAACTCGCACTATATTGTACACGAGAGCGGCCTCTAGGCACCAAAAGACATTAAGGATTTTGTGAAAAAAAGATAATATAATAATGAGAAGTATGAACACGACTTTAAAACATCCGATATAATATAACGCTAAATGAAAAGAAAAGAATGCAAGACAAAAATCAGAGCATGCCATATGCATCAACTATAAAACACTTAATGATATTGAACACAAAATACATAGTATAATTATTAGATAACGCGAAATGAGAACAACAAAATCATGTGTGGCAAATTATACAGAGCATGTCATCCACTTTTAAACAAACCTAATAAAATACAAAATAATTATGATAATACATCAGATTCTATCAGGTGGAAAAGGGGCACACAGTTCTAGGGGCGCACAAACGTTTGTAACGTGTAATGACATAACAAAATGTTAGGTTAGGCCTATTCTCATGAACACACCTTTAGAATTAAGCACACAAAATAAGCCATAAAAGCTTCAACTTACCACATTTCCCTCCTGACGCACGGCCATGACACTGCTGCTCTGATGTCGCCAATTCAGTTCTCCTTTATAACAGTTTAAAGCTCTGGAATATAGAAATAAGAACACAAATTAACTTGGTATTAGTATTGCATATTGGGTACCCTATGATCTGAGGATGGGGCATGCAGCGCTACTGAAAACATTTTTAATCAATGATTTACTCCCCTCTCTTCCCCTCCGGCAATAGGGGCTCAAGTTCCGCCACTGAGTATAGGCCTACGTAGCATAACCAGAGATGTATGCCCTACAGTAAGTAGGCCTACAAAGTACCGGGAATTTTACAAGTAAAATCGCGTCCAGAAGGCGGCTTATCGACTCCCGGATCGACTCTTCCTACTGGACAGAAGTGTAAGTGTAACCAACTGCAGCATGCATAAACTTCGTATTGACCCGTTTTACACCAAAAATTAATTTTCGTTGTGGCCCTAACTCAGAGAAGATGTAATATCTATATAATAAATTACTGTAACTGGCAAATTGGTAAGGCTAAAAACGTTTACGGTTTACATTATTTCGGAAAACAGACTTTTGCGATGCGAAGAACAAGATCGTGCGTACCACAATAAAACGTCAAATTTTGTTTTTGTTTACGTTAAGGGGGTCAAATTAAGTTAATCTGTTTCAATTTGCAACTTTTCAAGTCGCATCAAATTCCATTCAATTAATTTCTCGATCATTTTGGAATTGTTTTTACACAAATTGGATATCACACTGCAGCTAATAAACTTCTGATCATATTTATATCAAATTTATTGGTTTTATTTAAGTATGTTCAGAGTTATGCCAACCTAATCAAGTAGGAGCCTTTTTTGGATGTGTCACTTGATTCAATAATTTGAATATTGCAAAACCAAGTCGGTTCATGTCAATGCAAATTAAGCTCTAGCTAAGAAGTATTAAAAACAGAAATATATCTTAAGTGTTACAGCAGCAGATGATTTACTACATGTCTACATCAAACATACATTGTCTATATGTACAGCTTGTACAAAAATTATACATAGAAAATCACCCTAATTCTGGAGCAAAAATCGCCCATTTTGAGCGAAAATCACACATTTTGGGCAAAAAATGACAATTTTTAGAACCCTCCCGAGTTTCACTTTGCCCCTTACTTTCCTCCAGAAAAAAATCCTGGTGCCGCCACTGAGACACATGGACTTCATATCAGGTTAATTGGAAAATGTTAGGCTCTTCAATTTTCCACAAGCTTTTAAAGTAGGGGCCTTTTTGGATGTGTCACTTGATTCAATAATTTCACTGCAAAAACAAGTGTTTATATTTGAACACCATATTGTGTTTATCAGAGCAATACTTAATAAACACATAATTCATGTTAATGGTCTAACACTAATGTTTGTAATATAACACCAAGTGTTAATTTATGAACATTAGTGTTAGAAAAATTAACATTAGTGTTAGACCATTAACATGAATTATGTGTTTATTAAGTGTTGCTCTGATAAACACAATATGGTGTTGAAATATAAACACTTGTTTTTGCAGTGTTGAATATTGCAAAACCAAGTCGGTTCATGTCAATGCAAATCAACCTCTAGCTAAGAGTTGGTCGAAGCATAAAAAAATTGATTTTCATTATCTAAATCAATATATTATTCAGATTCTTTATTGATATTCACCTCACAAAAGGTATAATCAAAAACAAACTAGAAACACTATATACATAAATACAAACAAGAAACTCCTTAAAATTATTGAAAAATAACACTTTCATGTTTTGGAAAAGTTCATTCTACAAATTATATAATTTGAAAACTTGCTTGATTTTTTGTTGTGAATGAGTTATGTACGTTTTACAAAAGTGTTGTTGTTTCAGCCCTCTTTACAACACAACTCAAGAATCACAGGACCTACAAAAATATATCTGTGATATTTGAATTCTTCTACTCACTACCATTCGCAAGATGATGTGAACTAGCAAGTCGCTAACCTTAAAAAATAGTATTCGTATCTTAAGGGATGGGGTATGAGCGTTTGGACAGTATTTATTGCGGGACATTTGAGCACATCAGACATATCGAATTGCGTTTTGAATACGAAGAATGTCCTTCTGATATCAAATAATTTTGAATTTTGAAATTCGCAATGTAATACACATTTTATGGCAAATGATTAAAATTGATATTTTTGATATTCAACAGTACTCGAAGTAAACTTTATAAATCTGATGATATGTACTTAAAGTGTATGTAGGTGTGATGAAAAGCCGACGATCAATTAAAATTTTTTGACCTTTCATATTGAAGATATGGATTTTTCCCCAAACACTAAATTAGGTCTTTTGGGGAAAAAAATCAATATCTTCAATATGAAATGTCAACATTTTCAATTGATCGTCGGCTTTTCCTCCCAGCTACATACACTTTAAGAATATATCATTAGATTTATAAAATTTACTTCGAGGACTGTTATATATCAAAAATGTGAAAATATCAAATTTTAATAATTTGTCATAAAATTTGTATTATATCGTGAATTTCAAAAATGAAAATTATTTGATATCAGAAAGACATTCTTCGTATTCAGAATGCAATTCGATAGGTCTGAGGTGCTCTTATGTCCCACAAAAATACTGTCGAAACGCTGTAAATGCTCATTCCAGATCCCTTAAATGTTACAACAGCAGAGGATTTACTACATGTCTTCATCAAACATACAACTGTCCATGTACAGGATGTAACCCAAAAGTTATACAATTTGGAAAATAGTATTAGGTAAACATGTCACTTATTGATTGTAAATTTTACTTGGTCGTCAAGGCAATTTCTTAAGCTACTACAAAAGCTTTGTTTCAATGAAATCGGTGGTCTACAAACGAGTATATTGCCAATTGTGTAAAGTAGTCCTACAATTAGCCTGGGACAATTTCTTGTGTTTGTGTAGCAAAAGTGACTGAATTGAGTTGAATCATGAATCATCTTAAGATGGGCAATTTTAAACATTGGGGCATTTGAGGCAGTATTCTAATTTACAAATTTGAAAAAATACCATGTTATTTATTTACTAATGTCAATAAATTAAGTGAGAAAAAAATCATGAAAATGCTTTGCCTTTGTTCTGAAATCTTTGACGAAGCATGGAAGTTCATTTTACGCTGTACAAACTTGATACGTGCGAACATGGTGAAAAGTGACCCAACTCGGGCGATTAAGTAAAATCGGGCACAGCACTTGAACCTTAACTAGGAAAGAAACCAAGTAAAGGTTTTCTGTTAGCCAAGATATTACTGATTGTAATGCATGTCACATTTACACCATGAGTTCTTCATTTAGTCTGAAAACCAAAAATAAAGCCCGATTCGTTTTCTTTAGTTAATTTAGTATAGCGTTTGAGCCCGAACTAGTAAAGAAACCAAGTTAAGTTTTTTGTTAGCCAATTTATTTACTGATTCCACTACATGTAACATGATTACCATGATTTCTGTTATTTTCTTCTAAAAAGTAAAATTGCAATTGTATAATTTTTACTGTCACAGTCTGTCACTTTTACTACACAAGGACACGAAAGTGGCCGAAGCTGTTTTACTGACTCTTTTACATAATTGACCATATCTTGTCGCTTGTAGACCACCGATTTTATTGAAACAAAGCTTATGTAGTAACTTAAGAAATTATCTTGACGATAAAGTAGAATTTTAAATACAATAAAATAAATGGCCTAGTACTATTTTATAATTTTTTGTTACACCCTGTAGAGTACATCGATTGAAATATATGCAAAAACATGTTTGAATACCAAACCTGTCTAAATACTAAACCTGTTTAAATACTAAACCTGTGATGTTTTTTTTAAATCTAGAAACTAACAGTGAAGGCTTAATTTGAATAACATAAACGCAACATACCTTTATGTTTCTCCAAGAATTGCGACCTGATTGGTTCTCTGCAGAGCTAGAATTGACCCAGTCCTTCGGCTTGTAACGCCCTACCGCGCTTGGTTGCGAATCAGACACTCAAGCCCCTCAGAGTGAGCATCATATAGTCAGTTAGTTGGAATCGTAATGCGTATCAGATACCTCTATGTTTCTCCAAGATTTGCGAGCTGTCCCAATCGGTTCCTAATTGTCCCTTCCTTGGAAAATCTCTGCAGGGCTAAAATTGGCAGACACTCAAGCCCTTCAAGGCGAGCATCAAATATAGTCAGTTAGTTGGGCATCAGAGTGGGTATCAGATACCTATAATTAAGTTTCTTCAAGAATTGGGACCTGTTCCGATCGGTTCCTAAGTGAAAATCTCTGCAGGAGTAGAATTGGCTTGTGACGCCCTCAGACACTCGAGCCTTTCGGCGAGCATCAATATAGTTGAGTTAGTTGGGCATCAGAGTGGATACCCAGTGTTCAAGCAAATCCTCTTGCATATACTCACTCAATGAGACGCAGTCCTACGAAATGAAATCTGGAAAAATACACCAAGTTATATAGAGTCAGAAAACATAATAAGTCATTATACCCGCATGCGAAGCATGGACGGGTATATTGCCATCCTGTGGTTTCCTTTCCTTCTCCTCCTTCCATCAAACATATCATTCTGTCAAGGCTAGCGCTAAAACTACAAGGGCCCCATATGTGGTACACTTATGGGCCCTACCCTGTAGAAGTGCCTTTTGCCCATCTTGGCCCCAGAGGTCAAGGTCACGGGCCCCAGGGGCCCAAATGTGAAAATACAAAGCACGCCATTTCTCATCAAATGAAGCGGCCTCAGGGCCCTGAGTTGGTACACTGATAGCCCTAGGGGTACTCTATATATACAAATATACAAGAGCCCCATATGTTATATATTATGGGCCCCAGGGGCCCAAATGTTAAAATATGGTGTAACAGATTGACAAGCCTAACTCTAAAAGTACAAGATCACTAGGGCTCATATGTGGCATATGTATGGGCCCTAAGTTGCAGATGTGCCTTTTGCCCATTTTGGCCCCAGATGTACAAGGCTGGGGCCCCAGGGCCCAAATGTTAAAACAAAGGGCCGGCCGTTTCTCAGCAAATAAAGTAGCTACAGGGTTCAGATTTGGAACACAGATAGGTCTTTAGTATTATATTGTCATATGTATATATAATCCCCATAGTTTACATAATATGGGCCCCAGGGCCCCAAACGCTAAAACATAGGGCTGGCCGTTACTCAGTAAATAAAGCAGCTACAATGCCCAGCTTGAGTCTACTGATAGCACTTGAGAATCATACTTTAACATATGTACATGAGCCCCATAAGTCATATATATTGGGCCCCAGGGCCCCAAATGTTAAAACCAAGGGCCGGCCGTTTCTCATCATATAAAGCAGCTTTATGGCTCAGAGTTTGTACACAGATTGCACCTGAGAATTACATTGTTATATGTACATATGAGCCCCATATATCACATAATATTGGCCCCTGGGGCCCCAAACGCTAAAACATAGGGCCGGCCGTTACTCAGTAAATAAAGTAGCTACAGTGGCCAGCTTGAGTCTACTGATAGCACTAGAGAATTATACTTCAACATATTTATGTACATGGGCCTCATAAGTCAAATATTATGGGCCCCAGGGCCCCAAACGTTAAAACAAAGGGCGGGCCGTTTCTCATCAAAGAAAGCAGCTTCCGGGCTCAGAATATGTACACAGATAGCACCTGAGAATTATATTGTTACTAACACCCACACACCCATCCACCCCACATACGTAGGACTAAACAGACAGATCGTATTATATCATTGGAAATACCAGCGTGAAGCGTTAAGGCTGTTCCAGTTAAATTACATACCCATTGGCTGTTCCATTTAATTTACATACTCCCTCTGAAATGGCCCCTCAAAAGGCTGTTCCGTATAATTTACATACTCCCTCTGAAATGGCTGTTCCATTTAATTTACATACTCCCTCTGGAATAGTTTCCCCTAATCATATTGCATAGCCTCACTGTGAGTATTAAGAGATACTGACAACAGCGACCTGGAGAGTAAGAGAGACAACACCCCTGGGAGGGGACTTTTTACAATTTCTTTATTTTAAGCGCTACGACAGTGCAACCTACATTCAATTAAAGCTTGTGACTTGGACTTTCACTTTTTACACATTTTCTGCCCAATTGGGCGACTTTTTACAATTTCTTTATTTTAAGTCCTCAGCAAAAATAAGGACTGTAAGTTTGGGTACACCGATAACATGCGGGTATAGCCGTATTTGTGTACAAATATATAGCCTTCTAGTTGTTATTTGTGACGCAGTATAACTTTGATGTCAATTCCCACGGTTTTCAAGCTTCCCTGTACTTTATCTGTCATCCTACACACTTCTTGTTTGTGGCAACTTTTCTTCCAGATCCAGGGTTTAAGCTCCTGAAACTCCTGAATTGTTCCGCAACCAGGAAACAATTGACACCAAGGCTTTCCACCCTCTGGTATTCTCTATTCAAAACTTGACAAACATGGTAAAACAATTATGTATCAATGTCTGTACTTTCTATCTTACACACTTCTTGTTTGTGGCAACTTTACTTCCAGATCCAGAGTTCAAGTTCGAAACGCCTGAATTGTTCCGCAACCAGGAAACAAATGACACCAACGCTTTCCTCCCTCTAGTATTCTCTATTCAAAACTTGACAAACATGCTGGGAATAGTTTGTGTTTACTCAGCAAACACAAAATTGTTTTTTAAAACGTTTTAAACATGTTATACTTCGGGTTAGTTTGGTTTAGATAAAAACATTATAATAACATAAAATGTCGGGTTATATTAATGTAATGGAAACGTTTTAAAAAACGTTTCGTTTGAAAACACACTGCAACAATATTTTGAAAATGTTTTCAAATTGTTATTGTCAAATATTTTTGCAAACATTTTTACCAAATATTTTGCCAACACTTAAAGAATATTTGCAGTAGGTTATCAACAAATGTTTTTGAATGTTATGAAAACGTTTCATACCCTCTATACGTCCTTTATATAACCCGACATTTAAATGTTTTCTGGTAACCTTTTCTAACCTTTTGCGAATGATGTCGAAAATGTTTTGTGTACCAGAGAAGATGAGAAAAGTGTCTCATCATGATCTTCTTTGCTCATGCATATATACATTTATTACAACCCGCTCCCGTCCCGCTGCATCTACGCAATCATTCAATGTACATCTTTGCAAGACCACGTTCACGTCTACGGTATATACTATAGGATGCTATATACTATAGGAGGCTGCTGTACTATTATAAGTGTCTTAATCATGATAATTAGGTGCTTAGGGGGCCTGATGCAAAAAAAACAAATTGACTGTGGACAAGTACCATTGCCCCCCCCCAATAACTTGGTGCCACCTACGCCCCCCCATGCACCAATATCTAAAATTCTACAATCTTCCGGAGACTCTGAAAGCCATAATGTACGATTTCCGTCCAATTTTAGATTTGTTAATCTATACTCAAAATGCTGAAATAATACTATACAAGTAATAACTGTCGAGAAGGGTTTCTGTCCATCGCAAGGTAGGGCCTAAAGTGAAAGAAACCCTTCTTTATTTTGGCCGTTTAACAAAATGCAGTTCTATGGGATGGAGGACATAAAGTCATAATATGACTTTATGTCGTACTTTGCTTTGTTGATTTACCCAGCAAACACAAAAACGCTTTAAATAAGTTATATTTTGGCTTTTTGTTTAGGTAAAAACGTTTTAATAACATTAACATGTCCATTTCACTAAACTCCTAACCCTTCGTAACTCACTTCGTAAGTCCCGAAATCGTTCGTAACTTGCAAAATCCGACGTAAAGTTACGACGCTTCGTAATTTCCATTTCACTAAACTTTTACGAAGGGTGACTCTTTCTTAAATACCCTTCGTAAGTTAAGAAAAGTTACGAAGACATTATACTAGACGTAAGTCCAACGAAGCTTCGTAAACTCTGTATGGTAAGTATGGTAAGTATAATTTCGCGCCAAATAGGCATATAAAACATATTTCGGTCCCAAATTAAACGTACATCAAAATGGCTGCCCATTTGATGTACATCATCAACGCGAGAGCATTAAAGAGAGAAAGAGTGTTCCGTGATCGTACCAATCCATTTGATTTATACGATGACAACAAGATGTATAAACGTTACCGATTCACACGGGCCGGTATGATGTACGTGCTAAACATACTAGTGCCAGAACTAGACCAAAGGAGACAAACTTTGAGAAGTCATGCAGTAAATTCACGGCTTCAAGTCTTCATTGCCCTGAGATTCTATGGTTCGGGGTCGGTATACACAAGTGGATCAGACCATCACGGTGTCTCGGAATCAACCGTTTGTAGAGTGATCAAGGTAGTGACAGACACCTTAGTGGAATTGAGAGACGACCACATTGTATGGCCTACTACAGATGAAGAGATTGCAGCCAAGCAAGCAGAGTTTTACGCCCTATGTAGCTTTCCACGAGTGATAGGAGCAGTAGACTGTACTCATGTCAGACTGGACTCATGCCCCTATGGGGAGAATGAACATGTATATGTAAATAGGAAAGGATTTCATAGCATCAATATTCAACTCATCTCAGACGCCAAATACCACATCATTAATGTGGTAGCACGTTGGCCAGGGAGCACACATGACTCTAGAATCATTCAGAACAGTGATATAGGTCAGGCGTATCAGAGAGGGAGCTGGATGGAAGAGGACTACACTGCAAAAACAAGTGTTTATATTTAAACACCATATTGTGTTTATTAGAGCAACACTTAATAAACACATAATTCATGTTAATGGTCTAACACTAATGTTAATGGTTCTAACACTAATGTTCATAAATTAACACTTGGTGTTATATTACAAACACTAATGTTTGTTATATAACAAGTGTTAATTTATGAACATTAGTGTTAGACCATTAACATGAATTATGTGTTTATTAAGTGTTGCTCTAATAAACACAATATGGTGTTTAAATATAAACACTTGTTTTTGCAGTGTGCTCTTGGGGGACTCCGGCTATGCACATGCAGAGTCACTGGCTAATGACTCCATTTGCGGATCCCGCTACAGCTGTGGAGAAAGGATACAACAGGTAAAAGATCGTTTATTCTTTAAAATAATAACTGTTGGGGAAGATGTACATTGTAGCTTTGTATAAAATAATGACCCTAGAAATCAAATATTCCAATTTAATAGTCATAATAGACGCACTATGGTCACTTTATTTCGACCGGGTACAATGCATGATGGCAAAATTTACTTGCCACACTCGGTTTAATCTTAAATAGACTAGCGTTGTCAAAGTTTAATTAAAGCAAGGCATGATTTTGATATAGATAGATACCCCCTCCGCATCAATAAACAGCAATGAGACAAATCTTTTGCCCGAAAGTAGGCCTCTATTAAAGGTTTTTTTTCATGTTTGTTGCTTCACACACGCAATGAAGCCTGAATTGTACCAAGATACGTGAAAAGGCAGGAAGGTCTCGGATGCGATGTCGCCATTTTTGACATCGCCATTGAATTAACACGTATAGGCCTATTATTATGAAATATTCACAAACAAAATATGGTTTGTGGTGTCAAAGCAAATAATTTATTTATTCTAAAACCTTTTGGGTATGATAAAGTGTTCCACTGTATGTATACATTGTTTTTCAATTTGTAATTATGATCGTGTATTTTGAACGGGCTGTCAGCCTTGTAGTTTCATCAGCCTAGTATGTCACATGTCGCGTGTCCAATACCGCCTGAGAAAAGGAAGACATTCAAAGCACCCTCTCTTGACTATTCACGGACATCTAAACTTTTCTTCTCTCAATTCCAACGTATGATGGCTCACTACAGTCTCCCCAACGTAATAATCTTGAGAAACGAAACATTCAAGCGGTGTATGTCATGAAAAGATTTCATGTTGTTACAACTGCGTCGGCGGTCTCATATCATAATTATTATAACGTGATAGGTCTAAAAAGAATAAAACACCAGTGGCTCCGGAGGGCGTTTGTTACTAGGGGGGCTCAAGCGGTGTATGTCATGAAAAATTTTTTGGTGGCTATTGGTCTAAAAGAATACCCCCTCCCCAATAACTTAACTTAGGGCCATGCAGGCGCCATTGCCCCCACACACCGTCATCGTCCCTATATCGCCGTCATAGGGCCAGCACTTTGTCTCGTTTTTGGCAGGTTTACATGGTCCAATAATCACAAGATGACTGACATGTGGTAACAAAGGAAGCAGTCACTGCAATTTGATTATGTCCCATATGATTGGCCATTCAAGATACCCCTGTGAATATACTATAGCGGCCTTTTCAAAATATAATACCTGTTTGCTTGACTGCATTGACAATTCCCGGGAACAATACACACAGTATATGCATTGGACAACAATAAGCATGATAAGTGATGATGTGCATACATCGTTCGTCTCGCACACTGCCAACATTTGATTGAATGGACTGTTGGCTACTGCGCCGTGATTACGGTGAAGGACACCGGTTCAAATCCTTTGTTTGGAGCCAATCGATAAAAGCATGCAGGGCCTCTATACCCATGTACAGTTTATCCCTTACATAACCTATGAGCGTGTTTATAGTGAGACAATCTTTCCGTTATTTGGCTAAACTACCGCGTAGTCTAGATTTGCAATGGTTAGTAAAACATAAACAAAATATAGACTGCGTGGCAGTCCAGCTAAATACCGCATAATCTGGCTCACTATAAACACGCTCTATGTCTTGAATAAGCTGGCAAAGTTATGTAATAATCGGATTAATACTATAATTATAGCAGTAGGTAAAAACAAGTTTTGAATAATCCGCGCTACAAAGTCCCATGCAGTGATCCCAGCGAAAGTGAAAAAAAATCAAATTGTTACGTTTATAAATTTTTTGAATGAAAAACAAATGGCAAAAAAAACAACAACAGGAAAACGACAGTATTGACGAAGTTGAAGCCACATTCAAATACATGTAGCTAATTTATATACTGTCAGTACCGTACCGGTATATAAATTACAGACTCACGTAAATGCATTATTTTTTTGTCTTAGACACACGGCTTTCGGCTGAACCACTGCACTGGCAAGCTATGTTAGCACATCTATGACAATGACGAAAGGTACAAAATCAGCCATACGCCTTTAGATAGCAGAAGACACCAAATTGGTGTTTTATGACCTTTGACATTCTTTTGTGGCGAGTGACATGGTCTTTCAATTCACGCCGAGTGTCCTTGACAGGTTTGACTATGCTTGTGTGGTCATGAAAGAATTCAAAAGATAACCTCTGTCCCAATAATCCCAAGCAATTGTCTGAAACTGCTCCTCGGATCATAAGAACTCAGTCCTCAAATGATAGTCATAATAATGTCCAAAATATAAAAATTACTGACTATCATTGAAGACTGAGTTCCGCAGTCTAATATCCAAAATCTGAATTTTGATGATTTTTACGATCGTCGGGATGAAACAAAAATCAAAAAAATCACTGAATGGGCCTTTAGTTCCCTCCTCTCCTTCCCCTGGCAATATAAATCAAAGAAAAATAAAGAAAAAAATAAATAAAACAAGAAAAGAAAAAAAAAAGACAAAGAAAATTAACCAAATTAAGGGATCTGGAATGAGCGTTTTGAGCGTTTCGATAGTATTTTTGTGGGACACGAGAGCACATCAGACATATCGAATTGCATTATGAATACGAAGAATGTCTTTCTGATATCAAATAATTTCATTGTTTGAAATTCACGATATTATACAAATTTTATGACAAATAATTAAAATTTGATATTTTTCACATTTTTGATATATAACAGTCCTCGAAGTAAATGATATATTCTTAAACAGTCCCTGGCATACCATACATGTATAGGCTTATATGTATAGTAAATTTGTCTGCTTTATCTGTTTTGTGCTGTTTAAGCAAATAGTTAAACATAATTTCCATAAAAATGCTTTTAATGTCAGATATGTCCCCTTTTAATTTTGAGCAGAACAAGTGAGGTAAAGCAAAGAAAATTGGAATTTGCTACTACTAGCGCCAATGAATGTTATATGATTGTAAAACGGTACGATCCTCTGTGTGTGGGGGTGTGTGCGTATGTGTGTCCTGCACGCGTATTTTTTTCTGCAACTATAACTGGGGACGCAATACGATACCGGTATGTTATAATAATCAAACTTACAAGAAAGATGGCTCTTGTCAAATCCTATAATTCTGTCAGAGAAAATATGCATATTTGCATTAAATTTTTAATTAATTGACATAATTGATTAATTAATAAATATTTTATTTAATGATTTACCATAATTCCAAACATGTCAAACAATATGTCAAATTAAAGCTAATGAAATGCTTTATATATTGGTCAGAGCACATTTTGCAGAATGCATTTAGTATTTTAGTTACATGATTCCAAACATTCTATTCCAATTTTTTGCTATACACGCATAGGAGCTGTACTTTTAATCAATAATTTCACTCCATTGTGTCAAAGTACTGTGCTCTCTGTTGGATCATGGAGTGACCAGGTCCTAGAGTGTGATGGTTTTGTAGCAGATGACAGTGCTCATTCAAGCCTGTCAAGGTCAGTTAGTAGCCACTTGCTGAATGGATGGCCATTATCAGCTATCAGTTTTGTACAAACAGGTGATGGACCAACTGAAGAGTTTCTCTCTACTGCTGGAATCCTGCAGGGCGACACATTGGCCGCTTACCTTTTTGTGATAGTGGTAGACTATCTCCTCAGACAGTCGATAGACACTGACAAGTCCAAAGGGATTGACATCATGCCCAATAAGACGAGCAGAGAGAAGAACAAGTATCTAACCGATCTTGACTACGCAGATGACATAGCTTCAACAGCTACATTATCACAAGATGCCCAAGATCTTCTGTCATCTTTAGAAGATGCTTCCGCCAAAGTTGGCCTCTTTCTCAATTCCAAGAAGACAGAATATATGTGTATTAATGGAGATAAGAACCCAACTCCAATCCTTTCTCGGGATGGCACACAACTCAAGGAGGTGTCGGACTTTAAATATCTTGGTTCATTTGTTGCCGACAGCAAGAAAGACCTCCCAAATCTGATGGCTGATAGAGATTCCTGGAAAAGAATTGTAAACTCTTTCTCGGATGCGTCCGCAAGATAGATAGATAGATCAGCTATCAAAGAGATGCTTTGTGCAGCTGCCAATCACAGTAGAGGTTTGATAACATTTTGTTAAAAACCCAAATGTGATATAAGGACAAAGCTGTGCATGTTGGTACTTAATTGTTTGGATTCTTATGTTGAAATTCCCTTGTATTAGTATTTTTATGTGTAGTGTATATTGTTCATAAATTATATAGCTTTTAAATTTTGGGCATTTTTGCTCTGTTGCACTGTACCATTATGGAATTAGAGCAAATCAATTACCGACACAAGCAGGTATACAGTGTATTATTTTATTTTTATTTCGTATCTCAGGAGCACAGCTCACTTGGTAAGGCATCAGAATTTGGTACACGAGCGCTTCAAACTTTAAATTGGAAGGTGGTGAGTTCGAGCCTCATCACGGTCACATTAATTTTATAAACCAAATATTGTTCGAACATTTCATATTTGTTTTTCTTTTATTGTTTCTTTTCTTTGACTTTTTTTTTCTTGTTTTATTTAATTTTGTCTTTATTTTTCTTTGATTCATATTGCCAGGGTAAGGAGAGGAGGGTACTAACGGCCCATTCAGTGATTTTTCATCCGGACGATCGTAAAAATCATCAAAATTCAGATTTTGTACTAGACTGCGGAACTCAGTCTTCAATGATATAGTCAGTAATAATCTTTTGGTCATTATATGACTATCATCATTTGACGACTGAGTTCTTATGATACATCATCCGAAGAGCAGTTTCAGACAATTGCTTGGGATTGGTGGGGCAGAGGTTATCTTTTGAATTCTTTCATTACCACTGAAGCAGAGTCAAACCTGTCAAGGACACTCGGCGTGAATTGAACTGACCATGTCACTCGCAACAAAAGAATTTCAAAGGTCATAAAACATCAATTTAGTATCTTCTGCTAGTGGTTCAGCCAAAAGCCGAGTAGGCCTATTTAAGACAAAATAATGCATTTACGTGAATCTGTAATTTATATACTGACATAGGCCTATATATAAATTAGCTACATGTATTTCAATGGGGCTTCAACTTCGTCGATACTGCCGTTTTCTTGGGTTTTTTGCCCATTTTTTTCATTAAAAATTTTTATAAAAGTAACAATTTGATTTTTTTTCACTTTCGCTGGGATCTAGATACAGACTTTAAGGTACATATTTCGAGGTGCATAACAGACACAAAATTTGTGTCATAACAAACACCAAATTGGTGTCGATGACCTGACATGCATGCATTCTTTTGTGATGGTCTTTCAATTTGTGCCGAGTGTCCTTGCAGACTTGACTATGCTTCAGTGGTCATGAAAGGATTCAATAGATAACCTCTGCCCCACTAATCCCCAGCTATTGTCTGAAATTGCACCTCGGAAGATATATTATAACAACTCAGTCCCTCAAATGATAGTCATATAACGACCAAAAGATAAATGACTGACTATCATTGAGGACTGAGTTCCGCAGTCTAGCTGGGATCACTGAATGGGGCTTTGCAACACGATATATTCAAACCTTGTATTCATCTACTGTTATAGCATTAATCCGATTATTACACAACTTCGCCAGCGTATTCAAGACATCAAATGCAAATAATCACCTAGATTATGACGTATCATACTGTAAATATGGCGGAGTACTCAAATTCATTCAACAAAACCATGATTACAAGCTATTGCAATCTACCGTGACAGCTCGTCACACACACATAACAAATGCACTATTCAGCATCGAAGTGGTTACGTAATCCTCTTGGTTACCGGATCACGCTATGTTGGTATGCCTTCGAGTGCCATATACTTTGTGTGGCGATTGTTTTGATCGTGGTTCATTACTCAAGAGCGTGATCCCGTTGACATAGTAACATTACGTAACTTTGATACTGAATACGATCAAATAGGTTGACGACAACGTTTGATTGAATGCACTGCATTGTGCCATGATTACGGTGAAGGACACCGGTTCAAATCCTTTGTATGGAGCCAATCAATAATTTCACGCACATCCTCTATTATTGCCCAATTATTGCCCGGGATGATTGCACGCTGTAAAAGAGCTATTGTTATAATGTTTGATGAAATCGTGTTTAACTATTTGCTTAAGAACGTCACAATACAGATAAAGCAGACAGATTTACTACATGTGGTACATGTATATACATATAGGGAATGTGTGTGAGTATTACCTAATTATAATAGGGGCGTATCCAAAAATGAATTCACGCCCCTTTCAAATGTGGAGCCAAAGTGCAGGCCCTATGGTTAAAAATTGCCGTGATAGTAGGATGAATCCTCACGTTTTTCAACAGCTACGCATGGTGATTTTGTTCGAGATAGGCCGAGCGAGTCAGGCTAAGCATACAATTTGAGATTTTGAGAGCCTGTCACACTGTTTTTACGATTTTCGCATGATCAGTATATGGCTTGCCGTAACCGCCACAACGTGGAGCTGCTACGCGTAGCTTACTTTTCGCTTCGCGGAGCTAAATTGACCAATCATGTTAGATCTTTTCATTACGCGGAGCCAGTGGATGCATCCTCGTTCCAGAGAGAAAACTCTTCCCAAAATTAATGTTTACTATGGGGATTTTAAATGAATCGAATGTAAATAAACCACGACCATTTGTACAGGATCAATACCATTGTTTTATAGAATTATATGGTTGTGCGCCCTTAATTTCACTTCTTAGAAAAACCCATGGATTCTCAATTTAAGCATTAAAATGAGCAGAAATTTGCATAATTTTAGCCAAATTTGGATTGGTCATGATTAGTAATACTATTTCCTGCAAGTGTACCACAGATGGGCGAGATCAAATAACTTTTAATGATTTTAAGCAGCCTTTTCTTTACAGAAACACTGGCATGGTTTTGCCTGTAAAATAGGCAATTCCCAGACATCGTAGAATTCGAGGGCCAGTCGTAAAAAATAATGACGGTCAACCTATATTTTTTCCCAGCCAGTGCAGAGGGATCAGGCAAGGGCTGATTTCAACCATCATAGCTGTCGTTTAAAACTGAGTCGCTCCTGTGAAGAAAAAATGACGTTTTCTTAAGGCAAATTTAGCACATATCTCTATGGGACTCTGATTTGGTGGTGTGAGATCTGCATGCATGTGTCATGTGTGTGGCGTGTTTGTTTGTTTGTTTGTTTGTCTACTGTGTCAGGCCAGGATCACTGACACCCACGGTACTGATATTGTCATACTATCACGGTGATCATATTGTTGAATGTTGTTGACTTTAAAATAATGCAGTCATGTCTACAGTAGAATTCACCACGACCTTTGAAGGACTTAAAACCCATTAAAAGCTATTAAACCAAGATAACACTCAATGAAAACAGCTCAACTATGTTACATCAGATCTTCTCTGGTTAAATACACACTGCACTTCTTGTGTCTGTTTTACCTGTGCAATGAGCAATGAGCTGGTATTATAGTTTCAGTTGGGTGAACGATTATACAGCGAACGCAAGGTAACAATACTGTGTGGGCTTTTGTTTACGAAATGAGACAATAGTCTGCTTATTGTTAACCAGCGTTCTTGAAAATGAGAAGCATAATGGTTTGCAGACTTAACACGGTTTAGAAATAATATTTTTTGGTGTTATCTGTCGTTTACATATCCTTCCTAAAACACAAAAGTACCAATATTTCCAAACACCTAAATTAGCTAAAAAATTAGGACATGTTACAAAACTATATTTTCTAGAATTTCAGAGAATACTTTAAATATTGGCCGGTTATTTTTACACAGTGACGTCAACTAGGCAATGGCCTATACTTCTAACATACACTATTTGTAGAGGTCACGCGTCAATGGTGAGCGCACTGAGTATTGTGTATAGGAAAACGGACAGTAAACTACAGTATGTATGGCCTACTACTAGTATATAAAGTAAATCCGAACTGGTTTGCTGAAGGTCGAATTCCGCAGGCCACACCGCGCAAGTTATACAAATTAGCTCCCGGCGATACACTGCAGATCGCAGAACTGTGTGCATGGTTTACCACCACTCTGCCTAGCTATATAGTTATGTACAATACTGTATGAGTTTCTTATGAGTGCATGTCCATCTTAAGTCGGTTCGTACTTTTCATAAACTACTTTTTGAATCACAACTTTCGTGACCGAGGATATCTTGCAACTACGTGACGCTCGTCTGGCAAATTCTTAATGAATAAATTCGCTTCACGTAATGAGTAAGTCGTACTTGATTGGTCAGTTTTACCTCCGAGTAATGAAAAACTCTAACATGATCATGATTGGTCAATTTGGCTCCACGGAGCAAAAAGTCAGCTACGCGTAGCAGCTCCACGTTGTGGCGGTTGCGGCCTACCATATCAGAATCCCATATGATATTTCTATTGCAAGAAAATTTTATCATAAATCACATGTTTTATCTTAAATACACTAACTGGAAATTAAATACACTAATTCAGGGCTGTCAACTCTCACGCATTGGCCGTGAGTCTCACGCATTGGGTCACTTTCTCACGGTCTCACGCCAAGGTAGTATAATCTCACGCCAAGGTAGTAAAGCTCACGCAAAAAGCTGGAAAATGAGTAAAATCTCACGCATCGTCATGAATAATTTGTTGCTCCTAGACCTCCCCCCGCTTTTCACATTCTCGAGCGCCGTGGCTCAAATAATCATGGTACAAAATGAACATTGGAGTCGGCAAATCCCGGTACATCTCTGTCTCACGCCAAGCAATTCCAAAAAGTTGACAGCCCTGCACTAATTAGTGAGGACCGGTATTTTGCTGTGGATATGTTTAACTGCAATTTCGCGGTAAAAAATTTGAAATCCTGGGTAAAAATTGTAATCATATTCAACTCTTTGAGAAAATATTTATATAAAGGAATGCATGTAAAATCCAGCTGCAATACAATGTACATTATTGACACACTATCACTCTCTTTATCTACGTCAATAATAGAATATCGATTTCAATCGAATTGAATACATTGCTCAGTTTTGAGTTTGTAGTTGACTACTAAGCGACCTAAGCGATCGATTGCTAGCCAATCAGATAGAACTCCTTTTCTTGCGTTCGGTGAAATACCAATCGCCCGTCGCTCACCAACGGAGTATTAAATTTATATTTATCGTAGCACGTCGACACTGTGCCCCAATAATTTATGCGCCTGTCACACTACACCGAATAGGTCTTCCGTACAAGAAACGGATGGTATTTTAGTGAATCCGTTGTTGTTCGTCAATGATCGTTTTATGTTCTTTTTATGTCCTGCTATCCGCCAAATGCGTTTCGTGTTAGGTGATGTTCGTTAAGTCCGTCGGCAAGTTTTGTGCATGCACAAAACTTGAAACGGAATGTACCGAATACACATGTTCGGTATTTATCCGATGTGTGTTCGTATGGTGCTGCATATTGCCGGAGTTTGTTCGCTCTCCTTTCGTTCATGTTCGTTCTTTGTTCGTTGCACTCGGCCCGTGTTCGTTGCAAATACGTTCCTGTGAGGCCTTCACCACCGGATAGCATATTTTTGCATTCGGTGATGTACGTTGACCAAGACCGTGTTAGTGTCACACTACACCGGATCGGTCTTCCGTATAAGAAACGGATGGTATTTTAGCAAATCCGTTAGTGTTCGTCAATGTTCGTTTTATGTTCTTCATATGTCCTGCTATTATCCGCCAAATGCGTTTCGTGTTAGGTGATGTTTGTTTAGTCCGTCGACAATACGTTTCAAGTTTTGTGCATGCACAAAACTTGAAACGGAGTGTGCCGAATACACATGTTCGGAAGTTGTCCGATGTGTGTTCGTACTGTTCTGTATATATACCCTGGGTTTGTTCGTTATTCTTTCGTTTATATACCGCAGGTGTTTGCAAGGTTTCGCAGGCGCTTGTGCCGGATGTAGGCCTATGGCGAACATGTGCCTCGATCATGGGGGGGGGTTGAAGGGTGTGTGACGCAATATCATATTTCCCCCAGTACTTTAGTGACTGACAAGTAGAAAAAAGGGGGAAAGGAGAGAAAAAAGAAAAGAAAGTGAGAAAAATTGAAGAGAGAAGAGAAAAAGTTCAATTGCACGTAATTTAGTAGGCCTATGCATGTAAGTAGTATTGAGGGAGGGGCACTTTCTGAAGGGTAGAGGACGCAATATCAAATTCCAAATATTCCAATATCAAATATCAAAGTTTTAGTGAAAACATGGAAAAGGTTAAATTGTACGTTATTGAGTAGGCCCAGGATAGTATATAGTAAGCCTAAGTATAGGCCTGTGATTATTATAGGCAGTGCTTAAATGTGGTTCCTTGGCCCAAAAGCCTGTGAAAATTACTGCCGGCCCGTCGATATGTAGGGCCCGTGACATTTTGTCACCAAAGTCAGTATTTAAGACGGACTTAGGTCTATTACTGACTTTAACATATTAATCCATGCATGCTTTACCTGAAATTACGAGTCTGAAGTCTTATATCTAAGTGTCAGTGGATCAGTGTAACATTTTAAAATTTGCAAATTCAGTTCGGGCCTTCTTTGTTTTTTGTTTAAGGCAATAATAGTGTAAAAATGATGCACCAAAAACAATTTTCCATTTTTAAAACTAAATTTTTACACAATAGGCCTAGGCCTAATAATGTAAATAGGCCCTACAGTCCCCATGCAAATGGCTTCAATGACCTTCATTTTGAAAAATGGACAAGTCGTCCTTTTTGCTTCTGCTATGGACATCCACGTGTTATTTTTAAAACAATTGTTTATATTATACAATAATGGTGAAAACTTTTCAATGGCTTCAATTAGGCTTTCGTTTCACCAATTTGCGGCTGTTTCAAACTAAAATAGTACCCAATAATAGTGCTAAAATTGATCCAAAAAATGACAAATGGCTTCAATTGGGCCTTCATTGTCCAAAGGTTTCTCACCTCTATTGCCCCCGGACGCTGGTTGCCCTGATTATATCAGATTTGTAGCCCTTTTGTACTTATTAGCCAATATTTGACCATTTTCGTCAAAGACCACCGAGAGTTGTCTTTCCCCACTTTGTTCACCCTCTGAAAAAGTGCTTGCTACGTCACTGCCTCTAAGTGGTCAAAAACCCTCTCAAACACCCTCTCCTCCCCCACTTTTCTGATAGGGTGGACGTTCCTGTTGGCCACGGATTCGCCGGTCATTTGTCGGACGTTGAACGATTGAATATAAAACGCCTGCAGGATTATTAGCGGCCACAACGCATAGAGAGACGAACGGGAATCGGACCCCAAATCCGGACATTTTTCGGACGTTGACCCCAAATCCGGTCATTTGTCGGACGTTGAACGATCGAATATAAGACGCCTGCAGGATTATCAGCGGCCACAACGCACAGAGAAACGAACGGGAATCGGACCCGCTAAAGCCGGTCATTTGGCGGACGTTGAACGATCGGATATAAGACGCCTGCAGGATTATTAGCGGCCACAACGCATAGAGAGACGAACGGGAATCGGACCCAAAATCCCACCGAATCTTCTGCCGGACTGGTGATTTTTCCACCGAATAAAATATTTTTGTATTCGGTGATGTACGTTGATCCAGTCCGTCGTAGTGTGACAGACCTATTAGCATCTGCACACGGACACAAACTGCTATGCAATGTTGACAGAGATTTTTCACAGGGGGGGCATATTCGTTTATATGACTTCCTAGTAGGAATAGGCCTACTGGGCCCTTTTTAACTAAATATATTCATTTCATCTATAAAATAAACCTTTTATCTAAAAAGCCACTCTCACGTCAGTGGTGTTTATGTCTATAATTATTTTTCAAATACTGTAAGGGTAATAAATGTTATGCACAATCATCAGTGGCGTAGAGTTATAGGGACAGCATAAGCCCCCCTTCCCAATCGATCTGAAATTTTTAAAAATACCACAGGAAAATTGCCGAAAAAAGGCTTGTGCCCGCCCCCCTCATCCGCAGACCCGGAGGCCCTCCCATTCCCCCCTCCCCATCATGGTCGGTTCCCCCAGTGTGATGTCCCACACTAGTACGCCACTGACAATCATAGACGTAAATCCCAGGGGGTGTGGGGGAACTTCTGAATCACCCTCCCAAAATTTTGATAAGGGGTGGTGGGTCATACAATCATCCCCCCATATTTGGACATTATTATGTTTTGATGAATCCAAGTTTGTGAAAATATTGGAGCCAACACATAATAATGATAAAATTGGATGCTTAAGCCCAATATTTATTGGTCTCGCTATGAGTTTTAAAATATTGGACTCGACTACATCTCGTCCAATATTTTAAAACTCATAGCGAGACCAATAAACATGGGCTCAATCGACCCAATTTTATATCATAGTCGGGCTGATTTTATTTAGCACTAATCTAAAATACATGTCATATCATATGTCAATGGAAGAAATTCTCGTTCAGGGCACATGACATAGAAGAGGATGTGTGGTAAATCGAATAAGTGAATGATCAACTCGCGGCAAACAGAAACTCCCATTTTTTTTGCGGAGAGGAGAGATAGCCCCAAAAGTAACTTGAGCCCAAGATAATAACTTGCGAGTAACCATGGTAACTGAATGCCCTAGATATTAACTTGGGGCAGCCAGATAGTAAATCGGACCCCCGGATAGTAATATGGGGTCGGACATAGGGACTGTTCAGTGAACAGTGTTCACAAACACTTGTTGGGGGGGGGCTGATGCAAATAAAATTCATCGCGAAAATATTTCGCCCCCCTCCACTTTTCAGACCTTTTTGACATGAAAATTATGGATCAACCCCATAAAAAAGCATATAAACTAAATTTTCCCATGAAAAATTGTGGTAATTTTTTTCAGGGCCCCTTTTTGCATCAGGCCCCTAACAAGTGTTTGTGAACGGTTCCTTAGTATCTTGGGGTCCAAGTTACTATCTCGGGTCTCAAGTTAATCGGGTCTCCAGACTCGGGGCCCTGTCCAACTATATCGGATCCGATCTTGGACTTCCAAGTTATTATCTCTGGGCCCAAGTTAATTACTATTAGGACTCCAAGTTAATATCTCGGACCAGCCTAACTTACTTCTCTGGGTCCTGAGATAGTAACTCAGAGCACTGAAATATCAACTTGGACCCCGAGATAGTAAGTCGGGGTCCCGAGAAAGTAAGTCCGGCCTAAGATACAGTGGCGGTGCTACAGGGGGGACAAGTTTTTTTCCCCCAGTTTGCCATCCCCCACTTTTGAGGAAAAAACCCTAAATTACGTAAATTCCCACATTTTGCAGCAAATTTGCGCAAAATTTGTAGATTTTGCCCTCCCTGAAATTCACTTTGCCCGCACCCCCCCCTTCCGAAAAAATTCCTGGTGCCGCCACTGCCAAGATACTTACTGGGGGCATGAATTAACCTATCATACCCTGCACTTGTATTACATTAAATCAATGTCACTAATATAGACATGCCTTTTCATTATTCTCTTTCAGAGCACACAGGAAGGGACGTGTAGTTAATGAGCAAGTCAATGGGTAGATCAAGCAGAAGTTCCCGTGCATAAGGATGGCACCAGATCGCGCCTGCAGAGTGATAGTAGCTTGCTCCGTGCTATTCCAAATAGCCAAAGTTACGGTGTCTGATCTCCGCCAAACTCCCCTTTTATAATTCATCTCCCCAAATTTTCAGTTTTCCCCCTTTTTCAAATATTTCCCCCTTTAACTTTCCCCTTTTCAAATAGTTCCCCTTTTCGACTTTCCCCTTTTCAAATAGTTCCCCTTTTCGACTTTCCCCTTTCAAATAGTTCCCCTTTTCGACTTTCCCCTTTTCATATAGTTTCCCCATTTTCGAATTCCCCCTTTTCATATAGTTTCCCCATTTTCGAATTTCCCCTTTTCATATAGTTCCCCTTTTCATATAGTTTCCCCTTTTCGAATTTCCCCTTTTCATATAGTTTCCCCTTTTCGAATTTCCCCCTTTTCATATAGTTTCCCCCTTTTCGAATTTCCCCCTTTTCCCCTTTTCATATAGTTTCCCCCTTTTCATATAGTTTCCCCCTTTTCGAATTTTCTTTTCACCTTTTACATAATACCATTTTACAGATTTTTACCCCATTAAAATAGTTTATCCCTTACTTTTTTATTCCCTTTTTTTTTACACCCTTTTTTTTATTCCCCTTTTCACGATGCGTAGGCTTTACCAGTAGGCACGGACCATCTATAGTACCGTGCATTCACGTCCCATGTACTTCGATATTGAAATAGGTCCGGCCTACACGTTGAAAGCACGTGATTGGCATTTAAATGGCATTTAAATATCAGCTCAATTGGAGCATTTTTGACAACTTGACCTTTGACCCCTTTATGACCCCTTAATGACCTTAAGTGAATATTAAAATATTCTAAACATGTTTAGAATGTCATAAGCATCATTGCATATAAATTTCAGCTCGATTGGAGCATTTTTGGTTAAAATGACCTTTTTTGACCCCTGTGACCCCTTGGATGACCTCTGATTTTAGGAAATATTTTATTATATTCTTTACTTCTTTCTCTTTTATTTGACACCACTTGGGGGTTCATACCTTCGTGGCATTTAAAGATATGTCCATTTTAGACCAAATGGTTGGTAAGTAAGTAAGTAAGTAAGTAAGTAAGTAAGTAAGTAAGTAGGTAGGTAGGTAGGTAAGTAAGTAAGTAAGTAAGTAAGTAAGTAAGTAAGTAAGTAAGTAAGTAAGTAAGTAAGTAAGTAAGTAAGTAGGTAAGTAAGTAAGCAAGTAAGTAAGCAAGTAAGTAACATACACTCATTTCATGGTTCAGCAAAAAAGACTAGGCTTAAGGGGGTACTACACCCCTGTCCAATTTTGCGCCTATTTTTGCAATTTTCTCAAAAATTATAGCACATTGGTGACAAGTAAGATATGTATATTATAGGGGCAAGGACTACAACTACTGTACTGAAAATACAGCAACACAAAGCAAGTAGTTATTGATTTATTGATCAAATATTGGTTTTCCCTCATTTTTGACTGTAACTCCACAACTGTTGGCTGTGCTGAAATAAAATTTCCAGTGCAGTAGTTGTAGTCCTTGCCCCTATAATATACATATCTTATTTGTAACCAATGGAATATAATTTTTGAGAAAAATGCAAAAATAGGCACAAAATTGGCAGAGGTGTAGTACCCCTTAATTGCTACTAATTCTTCATCTAACATATAGGGCCTACTAATTCTTTTTGGATTTTTGAGGCGTGCACCACTGACCGAAGTCCCTGGTTCATTTGTCTGGTCAATTGAATATACGCCATAGAGCCTTTGATTAGAAAGCACATTTTTATTGTTAACGGGATTGTTGACAAACAAAGAATAGCGAAAATTACTCGGAACTGGCTTAAAAATAAAGTTGCATAAAATCACACAGCCACACTTGTCATAAATATGCAATGCCCATTTTGTCCAGGCCCGTTTTATAAATGTATGCTTTTATTGTCATTTCACTGTTAAGACCGCTTGTTTTAAACTTTGGTGCTAACTTTAAAAAAAAACTTTTGAATAATTATATAGCACAAACAATTCTTATTATCTAGGCTTCTGTAACAATGGCAGCCAGTTGTTTGTTGTCTCTGACATATGCCTGTTTATAGACAAGTTCTTCACAGACTTTCAAACATCATTGCTATGAATTTGACCAGCATAAATATTTATGCATGCCATTTCACCCGTTTAACATTCTGAACATCATTTGGTTTATCAATCATATCGGATTTGCTCTTTGTACAGCCCCTCTATAAACGTGCATAAAAGTTGACGGATCCCTAACCCATTGAATTTAGCGGCGCTTGCACAACAGGCTATAAATCTACCTACGTTGGTATCCAAATTCATGTAGAACGCCTTTCCAATAATGGATGTAGCGAAATGAGCTCTAGTGATTGCACGGTACTCTCCAGGGTCCAGGCTTACTGGTAAAGCCTACGCACGGAAAACGGGGAGTACCCAAACAAAAAGGGAGTATTAAAAACAAAAAGGAGTATTATTTAAAAAGGAGAAACTATTTAAAATGGGAACCTATTTGTGAAAAGCGGGAGGAAAGTTAAAAGGATTATTTGTAAAAGGGGAACTATTAATTTTACAAAATGGGTGAAAATAAAAAGGGTATTATTTGTAAAGGGGTAATTGAAAACGGGGAAACTATTTGAGGAAATTAAAAAGGGGGAAACTATTTGAAAAGGGGGATTCGAAAAGGGGAAACTACATGAAAAGGGGAAAGTCGAAAAGGGGAAACTATTTGAAAAGGGGGAAAGTAGAAAAGGAGAAACTACAAAGTTTGAAAAGGGGCAAGTCGAAAAGGGGGAAACTATTTGAAAAGGGGAAAGTCGAAAGGAGAAACTATTTGAAAAGGGGCAAGTCGAAAAGGGGGAAACTATTTGAAAAGGGGGAAAGTCGAAAAGGGGAAACTATTTGAAAAGGGGGTAAGTCGAAAAGGGGGAAAGTCGGGGGAAATTATATGAAAAGGGGGAAATATTTGAAAAAGGGGGAAAGCATTTCGCAAAAAGGGGGAAAACTAAAAATTTGGGGATATGAATTATAAAAGGGGGAGTTTGGCGGAGATCAGACACCGTACAAAGTCATCAAGGAGCCTCATCTCAGGCCTGAGCGTCCATTAGTTGATGTGGAAGTACCAGACTATAATGGTCCAGGAAATGAACGGGGGAATGCTGCTAGGGCACGTATGGCTGTAATCATATCCAACAACAGGAGAGCTTAATTATTTTTTCTTATTTCATTCTTCATACTGCAATGAGAATCTTATATAATAACACTAAAAGGACAAAGCTCATGAAATGGTCCACTAACCTTTAACTGTCTTTCATAGCTAACATCCCCACCAAACATGTGTGTAATTTCCATTGTTACCAAAGTAGCAGAATGTCGTCTCAGGACAAAATTCAGGCAAAACTCTGATGATTTCACACCACCAAATAGAATTATATCGTTGTGCGCCCTAATTCACTCAATTTAAGCATTAAAATGAGCAGAAATTTGCATAATTTTAGCCAAATTTGGATTGGTCATGATTAGTAATATTATTTCCTGCAAGTGTACCACAGATGGGCGAGATCAAATAACTTTTAATAATTTTAAGCAGCCTTTTCTTTACAGAAACACTGGCATGGTTTTGCCTGTAAAATAGGCAATTCCCAGATATCGTAGACTTCGAGGGCCAGTGGTAAAAAATAATGACGGTCAACCTATATTTTTTCCCAGCCAGAGGGATCAGTCAACGGCTGATTTCAACCATCATAGCTGTCCCTTAAAACTAAGTCGCTCCTGTGAAGAAAAATGACGTTTTCTTAAGGCAAATTTAGCGCATATCTCTATGGGACTCTGATTTGGTGGTGTGAGATCTGATTATGTAGGGGTACACGTGTGTTTGTGTCATATTTGTTTATGTTGTGTCATATGTCTGTATATTTCAAAGAAGCAAAGACAACAATTTGACACCATACACATCTATTTGTGTTTTGTACGTTATTAAAGAAATATATTTATTAAGCAATGAAACAATATTACCACATTCAGCTTACTGTCTTGCCAGTCTTTAATAAGTCTTCTATAGTCGTGTCCACACGTTCGGACACAAGTCACTTATTTCCGGACCTTACATCGGCAATAGCGCTGTCTGACGTAAGGTCTGGTAATAAGTGACTTATGTCCGACCGGTTGGTCACGACTTTTGAGATACAAGATTCACATACAATATGTAATGTGACCTGATCTAACCAGGCCAAAGAAAGCAATCTTGAATATTGAGTTATTATCAGCATCAATTGCACAAGTGCATCCTTATCATATTGGTAGTATTGGTTTAACAAACTATTTAACACATGTATCTAAATATCACTATTGCCATCTTTGGTCTGATTAGATCAGATATAGTCACACAATAAACCTGTGATATTTACACCTCCACCAGGAATGAAACAAACTCATTGCAAATAATATAAATTGCTTTCTGCAGATTTATATATTTTTATGTTGCACACAATACCGGTTTATACCCTGGAAAACAGTCATCCACATAAGACCACACCCCACATAAAAACACCACTTTAATATCCAATATCGCACACTCATTACATTTATAACCACAACCCAATCCCCACACACTCACAGCATATAACCACAATCTCCCCACATTTATAACCACATAAAAAACACTAACATACATGTAATCACTTTTCAAATGTGTCCAATATGTCATACACTCATCACATCTATAATGCCATAAGCCCATAACATACACCCTCTCACACACCCCAACATTCCACACATCCACCCCTTGACACACACCTGCACTCCCACAATCACCCACCACAAATCCTCCTTCCTTCCCTCACACCCATCCAGCAGTATACCAATGTGCAACAACGACAGCTCACAAAGCATACTGTTTGGTACTATAAAGAGAGAATATGGGCTGCCACTCGGAAACAATAGAATTAGTAAAGAGGGTTTTAGTTTAGGTTGTAGGGTTAGGGTATTAGTTAGGGCATGTCATATGGATGGAATTGGGTTAGGAATATGGTTAGTTAGATAGCAGGTGAACAAAGATACACAGAATGGCAGCCAAAGGCTAGAAACAGGAGGAGAGGAAGAAAACAATAAGACTTTTGGAGAGATGACATCACCAGCTTCATGAGTACAACTGCTGAGGCAGCAGTGGCAAGGAATAGAAAATGCTGGAGGGCTTCATGGGAGTGGTGAAACAGATTCTGATGATGAGTGAGTGTGTGAGCGGGGGAGTGAGTGAGTTAGTGAGTGACTTAGTTAGTGAGAGGTTGGGAATTGTGTTAGGTTATATGGTTGGGATTAGGATAAAAATGTTGCACTGAGAAAATAAAGGGAGAGTTAAGGCAGTAGAAAAGAAAATGTGGCATCACAAAACATGCTTCCTTATCTAGTACAGTACACCCATGTGCTCCCATTGTTCGGAAAAGGATTGAGGAGAAGAAAGATGACGAGAGAAGATAAAATAGTAGAATAATAGTAGTAGAAAATGAAATGGAGGAAGAATTTGAAGTAGAAGATGAAGTAAACAAGAAAGCTTTACAAAAAAGAACAAGAATAAGAAGTGTAGTATATATAGAATTCATGGACATAGAAAGAGAAGGAGATGATGAAGAAAAGGTAGAAGAGAAAACAAGTACAGAGAAAAGGGAAAGAACAATAAAGGGGTGAAGTAAACAGAAGACAGTAGAAGAAAAAAGATATGAGTGAAAAGGAGGAGACACAAGTGTACAAAGATAAACAGGAGGACAAATCATACAAGAGCTCATTCAGTATGCTTTGTGAGCTAAAATGCTTGTGCCTAAACACAACAATTCATAGTATTTTGCAATAAGTTTGTATATCTAATACTAGTACATCTAATATTTTTTTGCACATTTAGAACACATACTAAGTAATGTAGTAACTAACCCCTACAATGAATAAGCAAGACACTGCATTTTGTAGAATTTTAAAAGCTTCATGTCTAAAGAGATAAGGAATTCCAATGCAAATTTTGTCCAATTTATCAATCATAGTAAGGTACTTCAGAAAATGTTACAAATTTGTTTGGTCCTCGACGTATCTTTAAAAGTCCCTTTAATATTTACTTGTGAGCTGCTTCAACAAGGCAAGAAACAACTCGTATTTTTCGACATTTGCATTTTTTTGGATATAAAACACCAATAAAATAACACCAAAATTATATTTATAGCATATATACTGTGACCAATTGCATCAAAAGGATGGACTGTGCAAGAAAATGACATGACAGATACGTTAAGAAGAAATTTATAAGCTTTAGTTTGGAACACATCACTTTTCAAAATTGATCAAAGCATTTATTTTTATAAGTGAACATATGTCGCAATTTCTTTTGAAGTTCTTTACTTTTTCATACATTAAGATCTATATATCTTGAAAAGTAGTCCACCTTTTTCATGTAACTGGTCACATAATTTTCAATAAAAACAAATTAAATCAGATTCATAAAATCTAGTGCTGCAAACACTAAAACCAAACCAAAACCAAAAAACCACATCACAGCTTGTTAACTGAGCAAGATCCATCATAATTACATACAATTTGTTGACATCATAGGTATGATTATTAACATATCGCCCATGAATATCTATCTAATTAAGTGTCTTAATTAACCTTTTCGGTAAATCCCATACAAGCCTTTGCGAGTAGACCTGAGATGTCATCATTTGGCATCACGCCGATGCGCACGTTTGTTTAGTGAACATTGCTACTGCGCATTTCAAAGCCGTGAAGTGCGCAGTAAAACAATGTACGCATCGGCGTTGCGTCAAATGACGACATCTCAGGTCTACTTTAGTGTGTTTCCGAGTACCTTTCTCAAATCAGTAATTTAGATATTGTTTTTATAAATGTAATAAAGTATACATTTTAAGAAAGGAAATGATGAAAGGAATCCAACTAGCATAATAGATTCCTGCAAAAATTTAACAGTTTTTGAGAAAATCTCAAAATCTGATTTCACTTTACTGACTCAAGGAATGTATACGGACTATCGCAAAGGCTGATGGGATTTACCGAAAAGATAAATGGAACAATTATATGTAATTATTAACATATCACTCATGAATATTCATCATTATTATAATAATACTACAATGAATAAAGCATAGTGATATCCACTTGGGATTCAATCATGTTTCATTGTTGTTCATCACCGTTTGACACCGATGTGTTTCGTGTGTGTGTGGGGTGTGTGTATGGGGGGAGGGGGGTCGTAAGTGTTCAGCCCAAGATAGAGGGTCACTAAATTTGTCATATTTGGGACTGCCTTCCTAAGACAATTACAGCTCAGCATCTTTTTTTGTCATGTCATCATAATTGACATGAATTACATCTGTAATTACATACTCATCATGATGTTTAATTTATAAGTACTGAGCTCTTTTCTGATTTACATTATCATTGGTCACATACATTTACACTTGAATCACTCATGATTATTTACACATTAGGCATATCAATAAGACATAGCATATACATATCACCAGACCAAAGCCTATCTTTTTATCAACATAATAGGCGACTCAAAAAATGCAATGTACATATAATTATGCGTGATCAAGATTATGATTTAAAAGTGGTGGTTTTGTAAGCAGGCGAGTAACTTTGTTATACATTCAAGGGTTAAAAGCCACTCATTAAAAAAAGAAAGTTTAACATGCTTAGCTTGTTTGAGGCACAGTAGTTCAGGCAACAAGTTCAAAAATGTTAACATAATCAAAAGCTTGTTTTGTATCATTACTTGTTAGGACCGATTATGGTGGCCTGGTGAAATTAATCTCATTTAAGGGGTGTATAGTGAACATCTTGGGTCACGCATATGTACATGTACACAGAAGTAGAATATGCAAATAAACACGTTAATCAGGATTCTTTTAAGTACATACAAAAAGATATTTATAAACAAAATTCCTTATTGCCTCCTCATTAAAATTTGGCATATAGCCCTGCAAACATCATGCATGTTTATAAACTACTATTTACCATGTTTACACTATCATGACTATAATTTTCAGCATGGTCTTTCAGTGGTCTGCCGATTTGACGCTGTTTATGGCATAAACACTGGAGTGGGGTTCTGATTGGCTAATTGAATCACGTCATCATCACATCGGCACCTCATTCGCTGGTCAAGCTGCGTAACATTGTGTGACTGACATAGTTCCTTTTACGTGATAATCAGAAACAGCAGACGGACACTGCTGAAAGAATTTGCTGAATTGTATAGTATCATTATCACATTTAATAATTATGAACATGGTTAAGATACATGCACCGTGTTTACATATTAGGGGTCAAACCAAAAGATTGATGAAGCCCTATGAACAAAACTAGTTTGTTAGGTGGAGGGGGGGGGGTGGGGAAATAAACAAAGGTTGATTATGTTTCTCCTATACGCTTATAAAACATCTACGTTATTTTGGCTCACTGGTTTCGTAACAGGCGATGATGGAAGGGTCAGCTATAAACAAAACTAGTAATGTGTATACGACTTCATCGATTATGCTTTGTGCCCTTATGTTACTCAACTCATGTTTGTAAAAAGAAAACTTGCTCTGTCGACATTATGAATATAAGTACAAATACACACACCATTCATGGTTAGTGAGGTAGCGAAGGGGGTGCTGGCTGCTGGAATCATGCCTACGTCACTGTGGTTAGTATAGTCTCTTAGCAGCCAGTTTGGTTCCGCTCCCTGTGTGGGGGGAGCGGAACCAAACTGGCTGCGGAGGAGACTAAATTGTTTCTACATTGTAACCCAACAAGGTAAGTGTCCTTATCAAAAATTATCACAGGATTGACATCTAGAAATACACAGTTCATCACAATTTGGCAGTCTCTTGTATTAATTGTAAGCAACAAGCATGAATTTCTTTATAATATGGTAGTTTTAGACGATTTTTTGTTCATCAGATAAAGAGCCATTCTAGGGGTCACATAAACGTGCTATGTAGCATTCGATAACACAGATGGATGGCCACTCTGAATAGTTCATGGCTGGATATATAGAAACGTTGATGCTAAATATAAATAAATAATAAATTTAAATTAATATTATAGTTTAAAAGATAAAGGCTTAACTAACATAACCAACAAGATGGAACCAATTGTCAAAATGAACCACTTTGTGCGACAGTTCTAAAAACATGGCCCATTCAGCGATTTGCTGATATACCTGATGGGTATCATGTGAATAGATAAAATGCAACATTCTATCTAGGGAACAGACGAAAAGATCAATGAAGCTCCTACTAGGCCTATGAACAAAGACGTTTTTGTAATATGTCGCAAGGTCCTAGTTGTCTCCTCTAAAAGGGGCAGGGGGCAAACATGTAGGATCAGCTTTGTCAACAAGTACTTATGGAACCTATAGGGCTACATTGATCTTTTGGTTGGTCCCCTACAACTTGAAATACTAACTATAACAATATATTTAAGCATAATTTTAAACAAAACAACATAGTACATACTGATGAGTGATACATCAATAATAAGTATGATACATAACAACACAAATGTGTATCACAATAATCATGATAATTCTCTATAGTGCCATCTTAAATAAGACAATTCAACAGTTCTCAGGTCCCTGGTTCATTGCCTAGAGAATGTTAGACTTCTTCAAGACTTGCATGGATCTCACCAGTCACCAGTGTATACATAGGTAGTAAATGTCCATGCAATTTTTACAGCCCAAATTTAGAGTCATACATAAGTACCTTTCCATATTCTTTATGGAGTAAACATATATCAGTGTTCAAGGTTCATTATCTTACAGTTTACAAACTAAAAATCATTTGACATTACTGTGCATTTGTGCAACACACAACACAGAACATTATCATAATGATTGATTTGGGTACAGTATACACACACCACCCATGTTCATATACTTTCGAAGCTGTTTCTACCTCAAAAAAATCCAAAGATAAGGACTTATCTCAAAAAGTCAAAATTTCAAGCTGGATCGTTTTATACTGCGTCTCGTCTCAAGTTGAGAGTTACGCGATGTTATATTTCGCAGTAGCAGATTCGACTCATCACATGCGCTAATAGAATCCCGCGGGGTGTATACACACGCACAGAAGGGCAAATTGTCCATACGGTGGCGATCAACGAAGTAAACGCAACAATTTGAATCTGCCACGGCAAAATCCAACATGGCGTTAGGCCTACTTTCAACTTTGACAAGACACGCTATACCAAACCAGGGCTGCAGGTAGGCCTATCATAGCCCTCCTTTGTAAATCTCAGGATCGGTTCAACGTTATACCTATTAAAGATCGATGAAGCGCTAGGATCGAAGTTGCTTTTATTATGGACAAAGGAGTTAAAACATAGACAGTTTCTCTACTGTCTCTGGTTGAAACTATATATTTCTCAAATCATGGGCAGAGTGCAAGACCATCATAAGTGCAATAGAATATAATAGCTGCCTTATGTAAATGTTGATGTTCTGTATTCCAAGTCTGGTGGCCACCTCTAAGCTAACCCTAAGTTACATAATTATAGTTGAGGCTCTTTATGTATCATTGATCAAAGTACATTTTGTTGAAATGTTGCAAATGGCAGCTATTACATTCTACTACACTTACGATGGTCTTGCTCTGGCACGAAATAGACTAGGCCTACTCACTAGGATCCACAACATTATCATCTATTAGTGCACAGTTATTTAACCCCAATACATTTGTACACTCATTGAATGACCTTTGAAAATTTGGATACAAAAACTCATACTCTTCAACTTGAGGTCAAATTTTACACTATGATTGTTTAATTGAGGTTATTGAACTATGCCTTTGGGATGAGGCTAATGTGGTCCATAGTGACTATTTAAACCCAAACATCTGTTGCTATGATATCACATCCTAGTTCCCTCTCCTGGTAGGAACAGAGCAATGGGGAGGGGTAAACATAATCAGAGGATCAGCTTCGTAATATAACAAGTTATATTTATAAGGCTAGATTGATACAACCTATTGAAATATTAAACATATAAATATAAGAGCACATTGAGCTCATGAGAAATACATCAATATGATGCATACAACACTCATGTATTTGATATCACAACAAATCTCTATAGTGCCGTCTGAAATAACACACATCAAAAGTTTAAGGTTCATTCTCAGGTCCCTGGTTCATATCCTAGAGAATGACACTTCTTCCAGTGTATATGGCGATACATAACTATAGCACTATTATAATTGTAATGTCAATCTTCACAGGCAAATATTCATGTGAATTTCTTCCAGTGTATAATATGGCGATACATAACTAGCACTATTATGACAGTCAATCTTCACGTGCAAATATTCATGTGACAGCATCCTATAAAAGTCATGTGTAATTATCTTCTTGTATTCTTTATGGAATACATTTTATTTTGGGTTTCATTGGCCTGGAAGTAAGACTCCTTCAAGGCTTGTACAGATCTCCCTACTGCATCCCATAATCATAGTATTTTTACTTGTATGCAGTCAGTGACATACATTTAGCTTGGCATGTTTTCCAGTGTTTGCAGTAATAACATATCACTTATGTTGATTCTTATACACACGAAGAACCACATACGGCAAATTTTAGCGTGTGCATCACATGCGTGTCAAAACATGGATGCCACTGACTGCAAAGCTGAAAACACTATTATAGACACTCATCTTTTAGAATTCGCTATGGGATATCAATGGACCTTCACTCGATGGGCTCATTTCCTTGCAGTCTCCTTGCAATATTTAAAAGTCCGAGTCTCTCCGCGCTCTGTTTAACTTTCAGAAAACTCTTGATGCCAGCCTACGGATGTGTATGGCAACCACAGAATTAAAATCAGAGAACCTGTACTTGATCAATCGCTATATCAATGCGGCAAAATTTAGGTGTATTCATGTTTTGCTCGAAATGCACCCAAACTAATCCGTGCTTGTGCGCGATACTAGACACGCTTCATGGCATGCAAACTGGCTGCATTTAACATGTTTAAGGAGTGACGCAATGGATTTTAGTGTGGTTATCACGCAAAATTGTTTCTGTGTACCATCTGCAAGCACCCGAATACCCCAATTTTTCCCATAACTATGATGGCAACAAAGATTTAGTGTTGCTTTATTGATGAGTGAGTTCTCAATGACATACGTCCTACCAGTAGGTGGGAAAACTGAGTCCAGCTTCCACTTTTAGTTTCCTCAATATTATCGTTGTAAATGACTGACTCAGAACTTTTGCATTGCGTGAATGCATTCTGGTAGTTCATTCCGATGATTACAATTTGTGATCAAATCTACCTTGTTTAATTTCAGGTTGAAGTATGAATAACAGGAATTGCGATGATTTGAATTCCAGACCGCATTTCACCAGTATCTGTGATTTCACTCAACCTGAAACAAATAAGACAAATGAAAGTTGTATTCGTTAACCCCATGAGAACAACCTGCCGATTGGCCAAAATGAATATTGTGTCCAATTTTGAACAAATCAAGGAGGGTATTAAATAAGACCATCTGCAAATGCAAGTTTGATCATAAATAGTTTAAAGCCTAGTCATAATTGGCAATTGAAATGAGCGCTTCAAGTTACTTTAGTATCAACCAATCAGAAATGCAGTTAGATGACCAGTAGTGTCCAGGGGGTTAATTGTTGAAAGGAGAAAAAAAATATAATAAGAATCAATAAGAAGGTAAAAAGAAGAAGGAAAGAGGATGGCAAAGAAGAAAGGAACTAAATAAACAATAGTTGGTTCACCTCAAGTTCGGTAGTAACAACGTACGTGCGTATTTCGCTGGCTGCAGTTTCAAATTGTGGGCGTAAAGGCAATTGCGTAGAGCGTACACATACGCGGAGTACAAGGGCGGTATGCCGTCCTGCTTGCGGTGCAACCGCGAAAACACCATTGATATCACTACCAAACCTGAAGCGAACCAAGATACAGATAGGGTAGAAGAAGGGCCCGTGATGTAACCAAGAGGGGGAAACTTTCCCCACTGTGTTAAGTATTGCCCCTTGCATGTGGAAATTAAGCTTTAGGCCTTTTTAGTAAAGTTGCTTTGCTCCCTTCCCTGAAAAATTCTGCCTATGGCACTGAGATGAGCTGGGTATCTCCATGGACATATCTGAAACTGTCGATACTTGTAGGGTTCAAGGTGGCCTCGGGTTCTGACTGAAGGGAACAAATACCCCCACCCGGTTACACTGCAAAAACATTGTGTAGAACAATTTTCTTCTAATTGATTTGTACAATATAAACAAGAAAAATAAGTTTAGAGTTTTGATGGTTTGTGAAACATGTGATGTCTAATAATTTGACATCTCTGTGAACATATTTACATAATTATATAGATTACAAACTTACGTTCAAACACTGCAAAAGCTCTGCAGACTGTTTATTGCTCTGCAGACTGTTTTTTTTTGTGCTCTGCAGACTGTTTTTTTTTGCTCTGCAGAGAGCTTTTAAGCTCTGCAGACTGTTTTTTTTGTGCTCTGCAGACTGTTTTTTTTTTGCTCTGCAGAGAGCTTTTAAGCTCTGCAGACTGTTTTTTGCAGTGTTTGAACGTAAGTTCAATCCAGTGTAAACTCTTCCCGGGAAAATCTTACTCACCTTGTTGTGCCACGGAGGAAAGTGATGATGTAATGAATCCCAGACATCCTCAGCTGAGCTTTCAGTGCCTGCGTACAAAATTAAAATACAGATTTGATATTAAATATTCTGACACTCTTCTGGGCTGTGTAATAATTAAGTGCTGGGGTGGGGGGGGGTAAAATTTCTAAATGACATGCCAAAAATTGCTTCCTCCGGCCTGTCCAAATTTGCTTGTCCACTCTCGGCTTGCCAAAAATCTGTGTCCCAATTTACAAATCTTAACTGGTGTAGATATGTAATGTGAGCACATCGAGCACGAGCAGGAAATGGTGCCCCACAAAAGTGTGCCAAAATTGCTTGTTCCCCCCGTTCAGCTTGCCAAAACATTTTTGCTCCAACCTCCCCCAATTTTACCTCTACCAGGACAGTCCCTAATACAATGAAGTTAATTGTGTTGGAGCAGGATAATTGGTCATTTATGTAAGTCATAAAAGAAGCAGTATATTTGGAGTTCAAGAGGGCCTCATGTCATATGGCCCCACCAACCCTGTGTAAAATCTTACCACTCACCTTGTCTCATGTAGGAAGGTGATGTCACATGTTAGCAGTCATCTTTTACTTCAAGACCTCCTGGCAGCAGGCAAGCTTTCTGTAGCTGTGAAAATGCAAACAGATATAGACATATTCTGAAACATTTGTGCTACCATGGTACTATGAACAGGGATGCAAGTCCACTTTTGATAAAAAGCCTGAAAAACAGTGTGAAAATTACCAGAATGATCCTAAAACGGGCTGATAATAGAAGAAATTGCGTAAATCTGGGATTCAGAAAAGCCTGAATTCAGGCAAAATTCAGCCTGAAAACTTGCATCCCTGAAATAAGCTGTGTTTGGCCAGGTCAATCAGTCATTCCAATATAACTATTGAAAAGTGAACAAATACAATAGTAGTTGAACAATAACAACATACTGTAACCATGGGCAAGGGAGGGCATGTGCCCTGGGTGCCATCTTAGAGGGACTGAATCGACCGCAGCACCCCTAAATCGCTTTGCATGTATTTCAACATAAATAGTCATATTGAAAGACCATTTTCAGACCCAACTTCATAACCAAGTGGTATTTGAGAAAATGTTCAGAGGTGCCACATTTTCTCTTTTAAAATAACATTGTTTCTGTCTGCATATAGAAGCTGCTAAATTTCATGAATGAGAGATTGCAGATTGCATCACTTTAAGAGAGGCACAATGCTAGTATAAACTAACATAATATAAAAGACTATATTTCATGTTAAAAATAGTCTTGTTACAGAGAAAGTGTCTTACATTTCACACAATGAATTTCTTCCATTTCAATTTTCTGTACTGATTTGCAAGCTAGTGCTCACGGGTAGATAGTGACAAAAAGTACTTCAATGAACCGAGGACATCCGGATGTTGCAAAAAATGTTCATTTCTTGACTATCGACCAATGTTTATCCAGTCTATTCTCAACAGGAAAACAAATGCAACCTGTACAAAGTAATAGGAGTGTCATTTGCTGTAATGAGGTGATGCGTCATGTTGCAAAGGATTAAGGGGTAATATATTTTCTCCGGTTCTGCTATCTCTCATTCGTAAAAATACAGCACTTTTAATAAGGAGTTTTAATGTGTTAGATCAACCAAATATTACGTACTAGTCAGAGATTGCAGATTGACCACTGCAAAGCTAATGAGATGCCAAATGCTTTTACAATAAAATAAAGGATTATCAAAGTTTCATGAAGGAAATAGTCTTGTAGTTAATTCTGTTATCTCTTACTCATTAATAACAATTTGGTTTCAGGGGAGATCTACCAAATAATGTTGATGTCATTATGTATACTATTTAACAAGGGATAACTAACCTTGTTGTCCACTTGTAGAAAGCTTCATTTTTGTGGAGAATGAGGAGTTTGTGGTCCAGTTCATTATCCTTAGCTTTCCGAGACCTGCTGGTAGAATGAGGAGTTTCACCTGTTAGCTTTCCGAGACCTGCTGGTAGATTGGCTCTCTTGTATGGTTTGTGGTGAAAGATGATTCCATCTCTTGCAGGTAGAGTTTTCTGTTGCTGTGAAATACACAGAACAATACAACATTATTTTTACAAAGCGACTGATTACTAGCACTTTGTTTTCAGGGCAGATCTACCTAATTAATAAGTTGTTGTCATTATGTGTACTATTTAACTAACCTTGTTGTCCACTTGTAGAAAGCTTCATTTTCGTGGCGAATAACGAGTTTGTGATCCAGTTCATCCCACGTTAGCTTTCCGAGACCTGCTGGTAGATTGGCCCTCTTGTATGGTTTGTGGTGAAAGATGATTCCATCTCTTGCAGGTAGAGTTTTCTGTTGCTGTGAAATACACAGAACAATACAACATTATTTTTACAAAGCGTTGCAATGCGCCAGACCAATATTACCATAATGTAAATAATGAGAAATTGCAGATTGCACCACTGCAAACTGATAGACGCTAAATAAATGCTATTATATCAAATAAAGGAATATTACACATCACACATAGTGTTGTAGGTTTGTTATCTTTCACTCGTAAAAGAACATATATTGTTTGAAGGGGAGATCTATTATGTTGGTGTCATGAAGTGAAATATTTAACTAACCTTGTTGTCCACTTGTAGAAAGTTTCATTTTTGTTACGAACATGGTGAATGAGGATCAAGTTTCACAGTGATGCAGTTTACCATTCGCTCTAAGACCTTCCAGTAGATTGGCTTTTCTTGTAGAGAATTGACTTTTCAGGTTTGCGTTGAAAGATGCTATCTTTCTTGCATGGCAGGTAGTCTGTGGAATTCATGTAATACAGAATATTTTAATAAAGATTTGTAATGTGACAGCTCAACCAAATGTTCCCACATGTAAATACAATACAACAGGGTAATACAAGACAGTATATGCGTGTTGATGCGTGCGCATACTGCCAGGCATTGACGTCAGAAGTCAACTCATCTATAGCTGCATTATATATACCCATAGCACGCTTGGTCATTCCAAAGGAGTAAAGGCTAGAAACTGAGAACTAATGGGTAAACAGGGTCCAAAAAGGGGCTACTCTTGTCTCAGCTAGTTCCACTTCTGACTTCATAGATGAGCAAACATTTCTTTCCCAAAAGTGCATCTAACCTTTGCCATGGGAGGTAGGCGAGGTACAAGCATATCCTGCCAAATAGCACAGAATTGTTTTAGTCACTATTTATCTGCTTGTTTTCATGATTATTGCATGACTCACCAAGATCTGCATTGGGTCTGTGATATGTAGGCCTATCTATCTGTTGATAAAATTGGCATAAATGTAAAAACTTCACACCTTGTGCTGATTCATACATGAGAAATGATTGTTACCACTGTAGATATGTACAGTATATCAAAACATGTATACATTTGTATAAAGGAGCTGATCTTGTCTCAATTAGTTTTTACACCCCTGGCTTATAATACATGTAGATGAGCAAACATTTCTTTCCCAAAAGCGCGCCTAACCTTTGTCATAGGTGGGAGGTACAAGCATATCCTCCCAAATACCATTGTTTTAGTCACATTTATCTGCTTATTTTTGTGATTATTGCATGACTCACCAAGATCTGCATTGGTTCTGTGATGTCTATTCTGTTGATAAAATTAGCATTTACTTATTGATTAAGAATTATTTAAATAATGTTTAAAACACCACTTTGAGCTGCTTCTTCAGGTCATTCATTACATGAGAAATGATTGCTATCACTATAGATATGTATAGGAAAACATGGGCATTCAATGTTGTCTACAGTAGATAGCATAAACCACTAAGACAGGAAATATTGTGCAACTCTGCAGCACTGATCATGTAATTTATAAAATCTTCTTATGTGTACTTTTAGAGCTATCTACAGATCGATATAGTAAGGTTTCTCAAAATGTGTAATTTTACTACTCTTACTAACCTGTTGGTCTTGAGTGAGTAATCATCTTTGACACCTTCTGGTAGACCATCCAATTGACCCTTTGCACGGATCTGCAATCTTTTGCTACCAATGAGGTTATCCAAGTAAGACACATGTGCAAAAGGACATTTTTCAGATCATGTATATTTGCGTATGCGGTAGTTGAAGCATACGTTAGGAGTACAAATCAACAACATGCACTTTGCAAGCAAAAGCTCATTTGAGATGACGTGCAAAGTGTCAATATGGATGCTGGTTATTCTGTCTTCTGGGGTACACCATCAGACGTTCAAGGTTTTCATTCCACACTTTGCATAACCTCGTTTTGAGATGACCGTACAAAGTGTCAATATGGATGTTGGTTATTCTGTCTTCTGGGGTACACCATCAGACGTTCAAGGTTTTCATTCCACACTTTGCATAACCTCGTTTTGAGATGACCGTACAAAGTGTCAATATGGATGCTGGTTATTCTGTCTTCTGGGGTACACCATCAGACGTTCAAGGTTTTCATTCCACACTTTGCATATAACCTCGTTTTGAGATGACCGTACAAAGTGTCAATATGGATGCTGGTTATTCTGTCTTCTGGGGTACACCATCGGACGTTCAAGGATTTCATTCTATACTTTGCATATAACCTCGTTTTGAGATGACCGTACAAAGTGTCAATATGGATGCTGGTTATTCTGTCTTCTGGGGTACACCATCAGACGTTCAAGGTTTTCATTCCACACTTTGCATATAACCTCGTTTTGAGATGACCGTACAAAGTGTCAATATGGATGCTGGTTATTCTGTCTTCTGGGGTACACCATCGGACGTTCAAGGATTTCATTCTATACTTTGCATATAACCTCGTTTTGAGATAACTGTACAAAGTGTCAATATGGATGCTGGTTATTCTGTCCTCTGGGGTACACCATAAGATGGTCAAGGTTTTCATTCTGAATAGAATATGGTAGTATAGGATGCTGTACAATCACATATTTATTTGCATGTTTTACTGTATTGGCTGGTTAGACTGTCTGTCATAGCTGTAAGAAACAAAATAAAATTCATAACATTTTTAGTGTGACGTAGCTGAGCCACCAATGAAGACCATGTCTGTGGATGTCCAAACAGCACCTGAATGATAGGGTCACTCAAGTGGTTTTTACAGTGTTTCTGTGATGTACACTATGTGTTATATGTGGCAAAAAAGTTACAGGCCTATAGGTTCTAATGGCAATTGTCCTGTTAAATTGGTATATCATTTCTACCTGAGTAACTATACATGACAGATAGTGGAAATCTTTTTCTCATTGCCTGAAGCTAGACAAACAATTTGGTATAAATTTCATGAAAATCGGGCCAACTTTAGTTTTTGACCCCTGTACAAATTGACCTTCGACCATATTTATATATTTGTGATCCTTACAACCAGATGGATAATTTGATATGCTAATGAGTGAAATCGAAGCATGTTTAATTTTTGACCCCTGTATAACTATAACCCTATGGGGTAATTTCTGGGGTCATTTTGAAGGTCATAGACTCAAAATAACGATTGCTTACCTTCTCTTTTGGATTCAGCAGGTTCAAATTAGTAAAGATACCTAGGTGATTAACTTTTGCTAAAAATGCTGCAACAATTTTGTACAAGCATATATTATATACAAAGTAGGCCTGTCGCTGTTAGCATTGCCCTAGTCACTTGCCTGCTGCTTGATAAAGTAGATTATATACCTCATATAGATTCCTGTTATCTGATTGGTTAAAAGTGCAGTCATTGAATTAGCTATGCCCTCCTTTTTAAGAATTACGTAAAAACTGAACTATTCCCCAGGCAATAGTCTTTTGAAAAGACTATTCCCCGGGAATAGTCATTTTCACTTCATCGGTGTGCATCCTGATCAAACTCTACGTGCGCTATGGCGTGTTCGCGTTACGCACACACGGCACCGACGTGCTGCCTGCCAGTTGCGGTGATGCGATCGGTTCATAACAAAAAACTTTCTTGGTAAATTTTACCATGGCCTATGAACAATAATATAGGCCTTTTAACCAATCAGATGACAAAAATCTATGTTAATGAGGATGCCCCTCGGGTCATAGCATGGTTTGAGATCACCTTGGGCCTATAATTTTAACCATGACCCGAACAAAGCAGTCAATATTTGTATACTATCTGTAGTATCTCTCTGGTCTGTTTCCAGGGTCTGTTTACACAAGTCAAGAATTTACATTTTTTACATGATTTGTCATTTGACTCACCTGGGTTGTCTAAAAGGATGCTACTGAAGAAGGAGGAATTCATCATCCAGGTCACCATCCTCACGACCTGCTGGTAGACAGTCTCTGTCAAACCTGTGAAATGATAGCAAGGGTTCTCAAATAAGTATTATGAATTGGTGTCCTTTATATAAATGAAGTATAAAGATTTATATGGATACAGGTACAACATGGTACAAGTCATGTTGAGGTTTTGCTGGCTGCATTGAAGGTCAAATTTAAGGGGCATACGTAGGCTACACATGAATGCACAATTCAAGGAGTTGATGAGCTCAATATAAGCCAAGGGCAACATTATGATAACTGAAGTAAATAAATGAAATAATTTATATGGAAATGAACATTTTATCAACAAAGTGTGAAAAATAATGGCTGTAGTACAACATTATATAATTTTAAACAAATAAATAAGTAAATATGCCAATAAATAGTGAATCGACCTAAGTAGTGCCCCTGCGCTTAATACAATCACTTTCAGGTGGTGCTTTATATTAAAATTTTGAGAAATTAATACAGTGTATTAAATGTCTAAATGATCGTATTCCTAAACTGGGAGATTTAGAAGGTCTTATTCAGATATTTGATGGAATTGAAAGGGGACACTTAAGGGATCTAGAATGAGCGTTTATGGCGTTTCGACAGTATTTTTTGTGGGACATGAGAGCACCTCAGACGTATCGAATTGCATTCTGAATACGAAGCATGTCTTTCTGATATCAAATAATTTTCATTTTTTGAAATTCACGATATAATACAAATTTTATGACAAATTATTAAAATTTGATATTTTTCACATTTTGATATATAACAGTCCTCGAAGTAAATTTGATAAATCTAATGATATATTCTTAAAGTGTATGTAGCAGGGAGGAAAAGCCGACGATCAATTGAAAATTTTGACCTTTCATATTGAAGATATGGATTTTTTCCAAAAAAGACCTAATTTTTTTTGGTGTTTTGGGAAAAAATTCCATATCTTCAATACGAAAGGTTAAAATTTTCAATTGATCGTCGGCTTTTCATCCCACCTACACACACTTTAAGTATAAATCATCAGATTTATAAAGTTTACTTCGAGTAGGCCTACTGTTAAATATCAAAAATATCAATTTTTAATGATTTGCCATAAAATGTGTATTACATTGTGAATTTCAAAAATCAAAACTGGGAGATTTAGAAGGTCTTATTCAGATATTTGATGGAATTGAAAGGGGACACTTAAGTTGTCACTCAAACAATTCTGTAGGGGCACGTATTAGGGGAGGGGTACTAATTAGGTCAATTGGTAATGGAGTTTTGAATTGAAAACAAAGCAAGAATTGGGTTGTCAGATGACAGAGCAGCGCTGTCTTGACCAGTTGCAATAACTGAGTACGGTACAATTAAATGGCATGGGCAAAAATATGTAAGAAATTTTGCAAAACAAAATGAATGAAAGAATGTGTATGAATAAAACTATGTAGTTATGTTCCAAACATGTGCAGCAATATTTTATTCTTCTTTAGACATTAAATGACTATGCAAACACGAATATGCATGTGACTCCATCCTACCCGCTAATGCCTGCTGCGTGTCAAAAAGGCTAGACGCACAATATTTTAAATGCGCAGGCCTCATATTTATACTTCAAAAATGTTGTTTTTTAAAAACGTGTAAGCATGTGTCAAATTACCTAAAAATGCATTTATGCCCGTCTCCTGTCAAAAAGCCCCAGCAGCGTGAAACGTTTTGCCCATAGGCCTATATGTGCGTCCAGTTTCATTAATGGTAGGCCTACTCGAAAATGCCTACCTTGCGTCAAAATACCCAGGGACGCACACAGCATCCAATTACCTCAAAAAAGCCTCCCGCACATCAAAAGCCCAGCCTGCCCAGGCAATTGCCGTTTTATCTGCCGCGCACGTCCAATTACAGCATAAATGTCTACCAAACATCATGACCGGGTTCATGACGACCCGGCGCATGTTGTTTAACCCACGCGAGTGTTACCTCTAAAATGTCTGCCGCCCTCAAAGATATTACAATGTATATAGGCCTATACTAAAAGATTACCGACTCAAAATCGCACCACTATATGTAAATGTATGTAGGGCTTGTAGGCCTTTATCTAGTGCTACATGGCAAATGCGCTATCCTGGTTTGTCGCTCATGGGGGCAGTAGCGTAGCCAGCAGGGGGGGTCAGAGTGCCCCTGACAAAAAATGAAAGAAAAAAGTGCCCCTCTGACAAAAAAATGAAAGAGAAAATCTGGAGGGTAAAGGAAAAGAAAAGGGGCAAAGAAAGAGCCCCTTTTCAACCAAAATTCACCCCGATCATGGGCCAAAATAGTGCAATTTTTACCACAAATAAACAGATAAAATGTAAAAATAAAAGTAAATAAACAGATAAACAATTGCTGGTGATTATAAGCAATGTATTTGTTTGTAAACAAAAGCCAAATAGGTGTTGAATTAAGCCAAAATAATTTATATTGCATGCAGCCACCCCTACGTACCACGTACACGCATGAAAAAAAACCTCATCAAAATACACCAATTTATGCACTCTTTTTTACCCCAAAATAAACGGATAAAATGTAAAAAATAAACAGTTAATAAACAGATAAACAATTGATAGTGATTATAAAGCATTGTATTTGTTTGTAAACACTCATGTGTTAATGCCAAAAACAATTATAAAATTGCATACAGCCAGGGTCTACACCCACACGCCAATGAATTTTGTTTTGCATGAAAAAAATCTCCACAAAACGCTCCAATTTATGCACGTTTTTTTAACCCAAATAAACAGGTAAAATGTTAAAATACACAGTAAACAAACAGACAAACAATTAATAGTGATTATAAGCATTGCATTTGTTTGTAAACACAAGCCATATTGAAATAAAGTTGCTCATTTTGAAACGTATTTCTGAAAGCTTCAAGCCTAGGCCCGGGCATTTTTTTAATTAGGTAAGCTTAAAAATACGAGACAAAATAATACTAAAATAACGGTATAAACTTACCGTAATTCCTGCAAAGATTTGTGTCTGCAAGTGTCCAATAACTGTCTGAATTGTTGCAATGTCAAACTGATGCCAATCATCGTCAGTGACGTGATGCTCGTGGATTGTTTGAAGGCATCGATAAAGTTATTAAAACACTCGTCAGGAATTATCTGTACATGTTCTTCTTCCTCCGCCTCCCTTTCTTCCTCCTCTTCTTTTCCTTCCTTGTCTGCAGTCATGGCAGTAGCAGTCAGTACTAGCGTGTGTAATTGTGTGCATGACATGAATGTGCTGGCCATATGTCTCACCAAACTCACCACGTAACTGCTATCATATACACTCAGCAACTCTAGACTCGTGAGTCTGGTATGAATAGACTCAAGTAGAGCGTCATGTTGACTCATACTCATACCATCCACACTGATCTCCAGCACAGTCATTGCAGATGGTAATGAGTTGGTAAGACATGCTGCTACTGCATCATTCATATCATTACCACGGATATACAACTGTGTAAGATTGGCTGGGATATTCTCTGCCAATGTCAACATATCGTTTGCTGGTGCATTCATGTCGGATGCAGACAACACGCACAGTTCCGTACATTCGTTGATATGTTGGCATAACGCAGGAATAGTTTTCCCAGCCTCGATTGGATTTTGTGCGATATTGAGGAGCTCCAGTGATGGCATTTTGTGGACATTTTGAGCAAGCTTGGTCATTTGTTCTCCACTAGGTGCAGTTGATGTTGCTTGTAGCTCCGTTAGTGAAGACAAATGACCCTCCTCAATGTTCTTACACAGTATTTCGAAGTTGTCATGCAGCGGGAAGAAGTTTACATTGAGGACCTCCAATTGGACATGGTGGATGTTATTGAATATACCAGACACATCAGTTTCTGATGTGCTTGGTAGGCCCTCGCTGGCTTGGATACAGCTGATGTATGCTGCTATAGCTGCAGGGCTGTAACTCAGGATGTCATCACTTGTGTTTGGATTAACAGCAAGAAATCTTTGTTTGATTTCTTCAATTTTATCATCAGAAATGGCATTAATTTCTTGCTGTTTTGAATCCCACATATCACGGGTTGCACCGAACTGAACAACTGGATCTGTTGCATGCGCAATTGGACGCAACACAATTTCACTCAATTCTGGCTTGTTACTACTTTGCATTAGGTAGCCTAATGCATTTGCAGCCTTGGTAGTGATGCCATGAAACAAGACCTTGCCTGAGGGAAATAAACTTTGCAAGTCTATATTAGGCCTATCACTCTGGGCTTCAGAGTTGCATACCAGGCACAATTCAATTAATTCTTGAATTGGTCGAGTCTCGTTAAATGGCAACTGTTCCGAGTAAAACCTGTCAGAATCCATGTCACCAAAGATTGTGACCAATTTTTCCACAATTTTGTGTGCAGCTGGCACACATTGCGCAGCAAACATCAGCACAAGTGCTATGCTCAGGGCATTTTTTTGGGGACTCAATATCTTTCAGATATAAGTCTAACTCTTCTCCACGTTTGAGAGAAAATACCCTGCACAAAACTCTTGTACCGATTTGTGGAAAAATTGCCACTTACCAGTTTGGTGCTTTTCAGTAAGCACACCAATTTCGCTTGCAACAGAGAAAACAGAACCAGGGAAATCTGTTTCCCCAAACACAAGGTTAGTGTATCCTGGGGTCAGCCCTTTAACAGCAACCTCGCCAAGCTTGTCGATGAGATCTTCCTGTAGAAATTAAGAGAAAAAAGTGGAAAAGTTCATGAGTAAACCAGTACATTAACATTTTTATTTCTCAATAGGCATAAAAGTATGCAGCCTGCGAAACATATTTGGTTTGTTATTTAAGCCGTGAACACTTTAGCTGAATTTATACGCCATCGCTGAGCGATGAGCAATTGCTTCTAGCCAATGAGTTATGGCGCTTTTTGTTGCGTTGAAAAAAGCGCGCAACCTCATCGGTCAGATATCAATTGCTCATCGCTCAGTGATGGAGTATAAATTCAGCTTTACATATTTGTATAGGCCTAGTATTATAATCATGATTGTATAGGGCCTAGCCTAAGTTAAGGCATATAGGCTTAGCTATGCATGTTGTGCAAAAAATGATGAGTATGACTGTATGAGTGATGCCAAGGCCTAGCAAAATTAGCTATAATTTGTTCGGCTAATTGGCCTTAAATATAATTGGCAAAAATCATTCAGTTTTTGTTGCGCAAGTCAAACAACAAACAACGGCTAAATAATCAAATAGAATATTAAAATAATTAGGCCTACTGACAGTCAATGCAATGACTGATAAAATTAATATTAATGTTTATCAGTACCCAATTATTTGACACTATCATGACTATGATTGCAAAAAGCCTACCTTACACAATCATATTTTATAATGCGTAATTCATATTAGACCTCATTTAATTATATTAGTCAATTTTGTTTTGATGAGTGGGCCGTCTAGGGCTAGGCCAACGTCTGCTGGGTATACCAACCAAGTCCAAGCGACAGTCGCATGCATGCATGTTGTGCCGGGCCTATGCATGCATGTATGTCACCATGATCAAGATTGATGAGTCTTATGAACAGCGCAAAATATACGCTAATAAAGTAATATATTAAACTTAGTTTTAAATCCTTAGACAGCTGACTTCACTTCATAAATCGGTTATTTTGGTGTAAACGGATGTCTTTCTTCCACCAGCAATGTTAAAACACCCATTCATTGGCCAATGTCAATTTACATGATTTAGCGGTGAGTTTATGATAAAATTATTCCAGTTAAAAAACGAGGGCGCTATTACGTGTTTTGAAACGGTGTGCCTGAAACACAGAGTCCACTATCGCGTGCAAGGTATGAAGTAATTATTTTGTGATTGGTTTAATTGAGAAGTCCCTGAGAAGTGTTTATTCCCCTGCCCTGTCAATAAATTAGAAATAAAATGTGAAAGATGAGAAATGAGTGTCCTATTAGTAATTTTACATTTCTAGGGTTGGGAACCAAGAAGCCTTAGGAAGTGTTCATAAATACTTGGGGGGGGTGGGGTGGAAAATATAGGGGATAAAAACAAAATTGGGTCCTAAAATGGGAGGATCAAAAGAAAATTCAGTCGGGTGATCAAAAAATTGAGGTTAGGCCTAAAGTAGGCCTATGGGGTAAAATGTACGACAAGGCATGTTGCACATTCCAAAAATTTTGAGCACTCCGTGCGCATGGATGTTAATGTGTAGGCCTACTCTCAAGCTTCAAATCAACAAAATTTGCGCACTTTTTAAAAATACAATAGATGTGGATCATGTTGGCCTATCATGTAACTCCAATGAGTAGGCCTAGGCCTAAATGGTCATGAGTGAGTTAATAACATATAGGCCTATGTTTGGTTTCTTTTTAAGGACATAAACGGGGGGGGGGGCATAAAAAAAGGGGGGGGGGGAAAAAATCCACCCTTTTTAGGGGATCAAAAAAATTGATGTTGGAGGTTCCAACTTTTCCACCCCCTCACCAAAGTATTTATGAACACTCCCTAACTTACAAAGGATTCCAATTAAAAAGCATGGTAACAAAATAGCAGATGGGGATAATTTGTTTTACAAAGTAGGCCTACCGTAAAATGGGGTAACTTCGGTCAGCGGGGTAACTTTGGTCGGTCAAATATATTTTTTTAAATGGTCATATTTTCGTACAGCAATATTGTTTTTAGTCATATTTGGTGTCAATTTGTTAAGAAATAGGCCTATGTTTGGAAGAAATAATAGTCGCTCATGTGTAATTTCCTTGAAATTTACGAAAAAAGCGGGATTTTGGACCAAAAATCAGCATTTTTTACATTTTTTTCAGAAAAAATAAAAATCGATATTTGTGAGCAAGGATATGTGTTTGATTAATTTTGCAAGGTGTCAAATGTCACAAAAAACAACAACTTGCCCATATTCAGCGAAGATCAATTTTTTTGATTTTTTTCCTTCATGGAATGTAATACTGTGACCAAAGTTGCCCCAAAGGCGGGGTAACTTTGGTCAGGTCATTTTGAACCCCTAGGGCACCCTTACAAAATTATTAAAAATCTTTTTCAACTTCAAGGTGTAGAAGGGAACCCTAATGTCACAAAAAGAGTTAATTAGAAATATAATTGGTTTTGTTTGGAAGCAGTGGTTTAAAAACTCTGAAAAGTGCCCAAAGTTACCCCATTTTACGGTACTCGTTTTTCAAGTAGGCCTAATTGTTAAGAGCGCATTGCAAAGATGGAAAATAATGGACGTGATGAGTAGACCTAATATTTAGGCCTAGACAAAAACCTATACACAGCCAAACATATTTTTCAAATGTTCGGGTTTTTCAGTAGGCCTATAATAGTGCAGGGCCTAAATTTGACACTTAAACAAATCGAGTTGCTTAAGACATTTTTTGCGGTGTAGAGGCCTATCCATATCAAGAGTCTTATCCATATCATTATAATTTCATTTAGCAGTTTTAATTTATCACCTTTTTCTTAAAGGATCGGATAGCAACGTTTGCACAGTTTTTTGGTGGGACGTGAGAGCACATCAGACATATCGTATTGCATTCCGAATACGAGGAATGTCCTTCTGATATTAAAAATGATTTGTGAAATTCGCGATAAATAAGTTATATTTTGGGTTTTGGTTTAGGTAAAAACGTTTTAATAACATTAAAATGTCGGGTTATATAAAGGTCATGAAATCAACGTTTTGTATGAAAACACACTACAACAATATTTATTAAAATGTTTTCGAAATGTCATTGTAAACTATTTTTGCAAACATTTTTGGCTAAGTATTTTGTCAACACTTAAATAACAACTATGTTAAAATATTTGCACCCAACAAACACAGAAATGTTCTTAAAATGTTTTTTACAAAACGTTTTAATAACATTTAAATGTCGGGTTATATAAAGGTCTTGAAAACATTTTAAAAACGTTATTGTAAATATTTTGGGCAAACATTTTTTGCAAAATATTTTTCAACCCCAAAATAACATTCTGTTTAGAATGATTTGTACCAAGTTTTCAAAAATGTTTTTGGAATGTTATTAAAACGTTTTTATACTCTTTATATAAACCGACATTTAAATGTTTTCTGTAAAACATTTGTGTTTGCTGTGCAGTAAATTACCAACAAATGTTATTTAATGTTATGAAAACGTTTTATACCATTAATGTACCCTTTCTATAATCCGACATTTAAACGTTTTCTGACAACCTTTTTAACATTTTGCGAATGATGTCGAAAACGTTTTGTGTTTGCTGGGTAATAGGCCTACAAATTTTTATGGCAAATAGGCCTAATGAGAAATTAATATTTATTTTATATTTTGATAATTAACAGTCCTTGAAGTAAATCTAATGATATGTAGATAATGTAGGCCTACTTAAAGTGTATCTGGGAGGAAAAGCCGTCCATCATCTTTTGAAAATTTTGACCATTGGAGATATACGGTACACTTTTACCCCATAGGCCTAAGACCTAAAAATTGTCAATATTTTGATGTTTTAAGATATTAAGGGATCTAGAATGAGCGTTTATTGCGTTTCGACAGTATTTTTTGTGGGACATGAGAGCACCTCAGACCTATATCGAATTGCATTCTGAATACGAAGCATGTCTTTCTGATATCAAATAATTTTCATTTTTGAAAATCACAATATAATACAAATTTTATGACAAATTATAAAAATTTGATATTTTTCAAATTTTTGATATATAACAGTCCTCGAAGTAAATTATATAAATCTAATGATATATTCTTAAAGTGTATGTAGCTAGGAGGAAAAGCCGATGGTCAATTGAAAATGTTGAACTTTAATATTGAAGATATGGATTTTTTCCCAAAAGACCAAATTTTTGTTGGTGTTTTGGGAAAATAAATCCATATCTACAATACGAAAGGTCAAAATTTTCAATTGATCGTCGGCTTTTCATCCCACCTACATACACTTTAAGTATAAATCATCAGATTTATAAAGTTTACTTCGAGTACTGTTAAATATCAAAAATATCAATTTTAATGATTTGCCATAAAATGTGTATTAAATTGCGAATTTAAAAAAAAAAATCAAAATTACTTGATATCAGAAGGACATTCTTTGTATTCAGAATGCAATTTGATATGTCTGATGTGCTCTAATGTCCCAAAATAAATACTGTCCAAACGTTCATACCCCTTCCCTTAAAGGAATGTCAATTTTCAACAACTGAGAAACAAAATACGGAACTCCGTTACGTGTGACCCAGAGCTAGAGAAGTCGAGTGACTGTAAGTAGGCGCATTTAGAGGAGAACGACCCTAAAATGAAATATGTAGGCCTATGCCGCTTAATGAAATTGATTTGCAGCTTCTGCGAGCGCGATTTAGTAGGCTCCTATTATTAGAAAATTATGCCGAATGCCGACAGGCCTAAATGAAATTGATTTGCATTTTCTGCGAGCGTTATTTCTTGGCTGAATTTGAAATGTCTTTTTTGTTATAAATATCAACAACCAAAGTGAGCGAGACATTAAAAGGAAGTATAGGCCTACATTGCAGTGGCGGAACCGGGGGGGGGGGCAAGGGGCAGGAAAAAAATGAATGAATGCACGAATAAAGTGGTGTTAGTGTTTACCCTTCAGTCTAAGGCTGCTCTTGTCATATAGGGGGGGGGGGGGGAGCAAAGCCACATTTGCTTCCTCGCTGATTTGTTAAAGTCATATTATAACATTTCTATAAGAAATAGAATTGTATTTTTTTTGGTACAAAATGTTAGTTTTCACTGTATGTCTAGTCCTCTTTTAATTTGGACTCAAACAGACGAGGCAATACAAAGGAAATCGCTATTTAATACCAGTACATAATTGTATCGCCAATGCGAGCCACTCATTCGAACGTGAGTCGTGTCGGTTAATATGTCACGACTGCCCGCACGCCACTGTGTTATGCACATCCCGGGGCCGGGGGGGCACTCAAATTTAGAAGTGACGGGTATGTGTAAAATTTTCTACCGAATGACCCCTTTTTGGGCTGACAATAATTATTACCCCCTTTAAAATTTCAAACGGCTCGCCAAAAATCGCTTGCCCCCCCTCTCGGCCCGCCAAAAATCGCTTACCCCCCCCCCCCAAAATACTTTCCCCCCCCCCTTGAATATGCCAAATTTTTGGGATCCCAAATTGCAAACCTTAAATGGTCTAGAAGTATGTTGCGAGCGCAGCAAAAGCAGGAAAATGCATATTTATAAAGCATTTCCGTACTGTTTTCCTAAGCCTGTTAGAGCGTTTTATTGAAAAGGCGCCCATGAATGCGAAATAAAATCGCTTGCCCGCCTCTCGGCTTGCCAAAAATTGCTTGCCCCCCCTTTCGGCTTGCCAAAACTTTCTTGCCCCCCCAATTTTACCCTCCCCCAGGGCTCATAATTATTGCACAGCCCCTTGCGGTGCTAGTTCTGAGTGGACCAATGTATTATCTGGGGTCCCTCAGGGATCTGTTTTGGGCCCACTTTTGTTTAATATATACGTTAACGATCTTCATCTTCATCTTCAGTCTCCCATGTACGCTTATGCTGATGACACGTTCATTTTTAGGATCATTAAAGATGACACGGATATTACTATATTGCAATCTGATCTGGACAAATTAAACTGGTGGTCAAACAATAACGCTCTTCAATTTAACCCATCTAAATGCCAAGTCATGTGCATAAGCAGGCGCAAAAACAAACCTGTTCCTGTCTACCACGTCAATAACACTAGTCTTGCTACTACTGATAACCTTCGTCTCCTAGGTGTAACAGTCTCCAGTGATCTTTCGTGGAATTGTCACGTCAACAACATTGTCAAAAAGTGCAATAAATTATTTGGTTTTACCAGAATTGTCGCGGGAACCCGGGGGTGCCAGTTGAACCGTCAATGAAGTCATCACCGACCAAAATTTCGCGGTAAAAGGGTATCTTTTTAAGCATAGGCCACGTCCCGCGCGGGACGCGAAAAGGGTCTCAATTTTGGTGTTTTCTGGAAAAAAGGGTACCTTTTTACAATAGATATACCCTCGGCGTTTTGGGTTCATGAAAATCAAAGTCCAGCATTTGACGTCAGCCGCTGTTTTCGTTCCTGATTGTAAACAACTTCTTACGTCCGGGTCTGTAAGTGGAATATATTAGTCTTGTGCCCGGTCTTGTACCATGATTAAAACTCGGTGATGTTTGTGCATGCTGCCGAGCGGGCTGCGTAGAGACGGGCGTAGAGACTACGAATTTTGTACTGTGTAATCGGAATGGATTACGACATACGTTTGACTGCTGAACCAGATATGACAGGAACCATGCCTTTTGGAAATCGTGAAGTGACATTTGCCATCGCTGTTTGTCACCCGCGCAAAACCCGAAGTAGGAAATAAACTTTTCCACTACAAATAACCTGTTGGTGTATGATCTTCCCAGGATGTACTTGTACTAATTGGATACCAATGAAATGATTGCAGCTTGTTTGTTGTGTATGACCCAATTTTGTGTTAAGGATGATATTCCAGGCTATTTCATATTATAACAGAAATTGTATGTAAAGGGATTGGAAATACACTAGGTAAATATTGCTTTCTACCTTCGTCAGTAAAAAGGGTCATTGGGACATGTAAGGTCAGTGATATGGGTACCTTTGTTTGCACCATGGCTGTGGTCAGTGATTTGGGTATCCTTTTTTCATAGCAGATCAGTGGTAAGGGTTACCTTTCAGCCCTTGGGCATGTCAGTGTTTTGGGTGAAAAATAAAAGTGTCTGGTCAGTGATGACAACATGCAATGGTATATGAGTGGCACCCCGCGGGGCGCGGGAAGTAAGAACTCCTATGTTCTACTCTTTACCAGTCGCTCATTTTGCCAATACTAGATTACTGCTCGCCTGTTTGGAATGTTTGCAAGAAATGTAATATTGATAAATTGGAACAAATACAGCATCGTGCTACTAGGTCAATTCTTTGTCAACGTAGGGGGGATCAATCATACGAGGACAGACTCAGAACTCTAAATCTCACAACTTTGAAAACTAGAAGGACTTATTTGTCTGTTTCATTCGCTTGTTCATGTCTTACTAATGCCAATCCCTTTCTTTTTTCCAGGTGGTGTGTTAATACGAGACATGAAGCTTTAATTTTAAACAATCAATCACTCCTAAAACAGATGCTTACAAAAACTGTCTTTTAGTTAATTTCCCAGTGTTATGGTCTTCAATTCCATCCGATATCAGAGACTCGTATCTCACCTGTAGCAAGTCTACTTTTAAATCTCAACTCAAATCTCACTATATGGAGCATGATGATTAATTTGTATTGATGCCTTTTTGTATTTTTTTTCCAATATGATTTGTATGTGTGTGGTCTGCTGAGTTGGGAGCGCTGCGCCTTATGGTGACAGTGCTCTTTTGTGCTTTCAGTGTTCCCCGGCAGCTCAGTAGACCCAATTTGTTGTTTTGTCTCAATTTTGTTGTTAATTGCCAGATGAATAAAAAAAAATATAAAACAAATAAAATAAATGATCACTTCTAATTTTGCCTGCATACGTATAACAGCTCGAAACACGCGTACAGCTTTTTGTGTTTGCCAAGTTTTCCTAGGGTATCTGGCAAACGGGGATCCGACAAAATGTGTCACGTGTTTTTACAAAACGAAGACGCGCCCGTTTTTGTAAACGCAGACATGACCCTTTTTTTCCTGCCACGTTTTTCAGACACCCAACCACGTGGTATAAAACACGTAGGCCTATATACCGGTAATATGGTTAGGTTATTTTTTCTGTTCCAGCTTGTCTTGTCCTTTGCCAAAAGTCGTCTTCATTTTGTCCCTGAAAATGTCTGTGGCTCTGCACCAACCCCTTCCCTTCTAACGCTTTCTACGCCGCTGTGTTTGAGAAAAAAAAAAGGGGGGGTGGGTGGGGCTGACAATCAAAGTCAAATCCGCAGGGTGGGTGGGGAAGGTATAAAACTAGAAAGGAAATGAAAAGAAGATCGTGATGATGGAAAATAAAAGCAGCGGATGACCAATATGCCCGGGGGGGTCACTCCCATTGTGGCCTGTACACCATCCGCGATAATCAACTTTTGAAAAGCACCCCAAACAAGGATTTAACCCTTGGCTAAAACGACACCCTAAACAGGAATTTCATTCCTTGCATCAAATTTCATACCCTAAATTTCATTTCCGCGTATTTAGAAATTGCAATTTTGCTACCCTTTTTTCCAATTTTTCATGTTTTTGACACCCTAATCGCGATACGCGCGGATCGTGCCTACCCACGAAAAACAACCCTTTTTACGCGTTTTCATTATCGCGGATGGTGTACAGGCCACAATGGGAGTGACCCCCCCGGGCCAATATGATATTAACTTGACTTCTAATCATAAGGAACAATAATTGAAAATGTTAACCTTTTGTCCCGGCTTTTTGTATTGGAGATAGGCCTATAGGCCTACATGAAGTTTTCCAAAAGACTTAAAAAAAATTAGGTCTTCAACGAGGTTTGGAGGTAATTTGAGCCAAGTAGGCCTATAAGTATAGAGTGTTTAAGGGATAAACACTCAATAAACTTCATGAAACTTCATGTATTAATACGAAAGGTCAATGATGGTCGGCTTTTCCTTCCAGCTACATGTACACTTTAAGTAGGCCCATATAGCATTAGATTGATAAAGTTTATACTTCCAGCGTCAATTTTTAATATTTAATTTGCCATAAATTTGTATTATATCACGAATTAAAATCAAATCAAAATTATTTGATATCAGACATTGTCAGAAGGACATTCCGCGTATTTAGCCCGGGTATTTAGATAGCCTACAATTGGTTTGTCTGATATGCTCTCAGGTCCCACAAAAATACCATGCAAAGGTGGGTTAGAGAGCTCTAAAGGGATGGGGTATGAACGTTTGGGCAGTATTTTGTTGTGGGACTTAATAGAGCACATCAGACATATCGAATGCATTCTAAATACGAAGAATGTCCTTCTGATATCAAATAATTTTGATTTTGTGAAATTCGCGATATAATACACATTTTATGGCAAATGATTAAAAATTGATATTTTTGATATTTAACAGTAATTCAGGCAAAATATAATCCAACATAAATATCAATATGTTACAATAACATTTTCCCAAAAACATGGATAAAAAATAATTTAGTGTTTCTAGACTAAAAATGCCATCTCAAAATGAAAACTCAGCCATGTCGGAATTTTGCCTCAAAAACTTTTCCACTTTCCCTGGGTCTATGGGCATGAAATTCGGCACAGATGTTTATACGTGGTTCACGTTTTGATTTATGAGGTGTTGACTTCAAATCCAGAGAAAACAATTCAATTTGTTTAATAATTAGTTTCTATGGCAACACAAAGCACAAATATTTGAGAAGTCTGCATTTAATAAGTTACAAAGCTATATTAAAACATAGAAAATTAACTGCGTCGACATATCTAGATAACAAATAAAAATAATGATCTCCTTAAGTACACATTTGTTGGGGGGATTCACATTTTCCCTCGTGTCTTAACTCTTTTGACCTTTAACCTCACCTCATTTGCATATACATATCGACTCGCATAAAACATAATTTTGAGAACGTTCTTTCGGATTATATGAATACATAACAAGACACACTTTTTATTTTAATAAGTCTATATAAAAATGTCACCTGCATAGGTCCTCCTTAACTTAAAATACGACATTTGACCTAGTCATTATAGAGGTCAAATAAAATAGCTATAAACGAATCCAATTCATGCATCTGGGTCCCTCGCGACGGGGACGACGATGCGTCGGCTCCATTCCACCTAAAATGTGAAATGATGCGGCCTGGGCGGGGATTTTAATTTGCATTCCATCACATCACCCGTGTTACACGTAGGCAAAAGAATGATGAAAGTTTAGAGCACCGCACAATACAATATAACATCGAATTTTATGCGGCTTTAATGCACCCAATTAGGCAGTCACAACACCAATTTGGTGCGGAGGGGACACAGTAATGGCCAAATGAATCCTGACCATCATTTGCCTCGTTGGATTCGTTCAGATAACATTCAGATCATTTGTACATTGTTAATCTGAGGTCATTTAAGGTCAAATAAGGCAGGCATTATTGTATGTTCTTGAAATTTCAGGAAAGTAATAATCACTCTTAAAAGGTCATTTGGGTCAAGTTCATATTAACCATGTAAAGCCAAAACGTCATTTCAAGGTCATCAGGAATCATCTCAAGTAAAAAAAGGAACATATTGTAGGATTTTAATTAAACTTGGTAGAAATGATGAGCAATAAGTGAAGCAAATCTAATAAGGTCATTTCAAGGTCACATAAGTCATTCACTTTCAAATTAGTACTTACCACACTTGCGGGAGAAGAAAGTTTGCTTTTACCCAGCATGGAAAGAACTGAATGGTACAATTCTCCCAATCTGTTGGGAATTTTTCTCCCGCGACTTCCTTCGAAGAGGCTGCACACTAAAATGACCAGCATTGGGGTACTAAGGTCAATGACAATCTCATTTCTTTGTATACACTGTGACAGACGTTTGCCCAACTTGGATAGACCAGGTGCTGCAAGATCATCTTTGGAGCGGTTGAAATAATTTCCCACAAGGTCGAGTACATCAGACTTGCTTAATGGTTTTAGCTGAAGCCTTTTATACTTCGAGCCGTATTGGTTGATTATTTCACCCTCCCGCCAAGGTCGTGTTGTAATAAGAACGCGACATCCTCTAAGATGCTTGTACCTAATGACTTCTACAATGTTTCCATTGTTTTGCTTCTTCGCCAAGATATCCATTTCTGTTTCATCAAACGAATCCAAGACAATCAAACAAGATTCCTTGCATTCGCTGGTGATCTGGCGCAGAGTGTCATTATCGATGGCAATACTAGTACTCAGCAACTGTTCTCGAATTGCATCTTCTAGATTGGTTGTATGATCTATCAACCCCAACTGAAGGATGAATAAGAGTTTAGTATGCTTCATTGCCGATAATGGGTTTTTCTTGCACCAGTCGTATGCTATCTTGGCACAAAAAACGGACTTCCCTCGTCCCGGATCGCCTACTAAAGAAATCGACGGCCATCCTGGTTTCTTTTCAGGATATCCGCATAAGATTTCATACGCTCTTTAATTGTAAACTCTCCGGGCAAGGTATCGTCAATTGTCATTGGTACATAGATGTCATCCAGGTCCATCCATTCGTTAGGTTTCCAGGGGCAAATTTGCTTCTTACAATAAGTGCTCTCGTATGTTTCTTTCAAGTCTTCGGCTATTTTTTGTATCAAATCTGAAGTGCAAAAAAATAAAATAAAAATAGAAATAAGTACAATATACCGCTATATATTTCTCAAAAATGATGAAACAGTGACTGTTTAAATTATAAGTACCATTGTTTTTGGTTATAGGCTTTAATACGACAGTGCGAGAAATGAGGGAGACAGGGAGGGGCGTATCCAGATTTTTGAGAGACGGGGATACTCGAAAAAAAATGTCTGAGTCGTTTTGCTCGGTCACAATTTTCGCCAAAGACGACTTTGGTCATTTTGGGAGCAGCCTGAGTGGGTACCCCCACTGGGAGTCGGATTTGGTTCTCCTTTCCTGGTCTGATAAACAAGAAAAAACAGGTCCTACTCGTCGGACTTAAGGAGAGGGAGAGCCGGAGGGAGATGTATTGCTGACCTGAGAGCTGAGATATTTCTAATATCAATCGGAAGTCAATTAATAAAAATATTTTATTACGACTTAATTTGGTAGCGAAGTAATGTCACAAGGGTATTTGAATGGATCGGAGAAGGTCGGAAGGTTAGTGTTTGAGCTTATAAGCACTAAAATATGTGCTCATCTGGAATGTTAACGTTATTCGACTCTAATTCATTGCGCCTAAAACAAATATTGCATATATATAACTACATATAAATTGATCTGAAAGATTTCTAATACACGTTCCATATGTTTACTCTCGTCCTCATATAATAAGTCAATTACTGACATTATTTTATTAGGAATTAATTTGTTAGCAACTCTATCGAGGCCGGTCGAGTGCAGATCCGTCGGAACACGCTTTTCAATACGGAACTCTAACCCTCTAACCCAGTAATCCTAACCTCATCATCCAAGCAGCAAAGTTCATTTCCCATTGAAAAAGCGTTATCCGACGGATCTGCATTCTGTATCACAAGCTCAAACTCTTTAACCCTTCTTATCGAATGGCATAGGACGGCGCTAGTCGAAAACGTTGGTCGAATGGCGTAAAATAATATTCCAGATGAGCCCATATAATAAGAAGTATTATTTTCATAATTTCACAGGGAATTACCCCGGTACTTACCGTCATGTTTGTGGGATGATGGAGGCGCGTGTGGGCGTGGCACCTGTTGTGTTGCTGTGTATAAATAATAGAAAGACCATTGCATTAATTCCACTTTGCAAAATAAAATGAACCATTTTACATGTTTTAGCTAGTACCACCAGACCTGATCACATGGGCCGCTTTTGGCCGCTTATGTTATTCTAGGCACGTCTCCGATAATATCTCTAATATCAGCTGAATATAAGGCTGGACTAAAGATGGGTCGCAGTCGGGGTCGCAGAGTGCTCCTCTGACGCGCGCACACCATCCCAATACAGTCTCTATGTATTGTATGATGCAACTGTAATTTTTCGTCTGTGCCCGGAAATTTTTATTTTGCTCCCCCTGACCAAAAAAGCTGGCTACACCCCTGTCAAAAATAAATTAAGTAAAGATAAAGCCCATTTCCATCCTGATAATGGGCGAAAATAGTGTAAAATACCAAATTTTTGCGCGCTACGTGCGCACATCATCCCAATAAAGCCTTTTTAGAAGCTCGAAGACATACAGTCTCTATGATGTATTGTATGATGCAACTGTAATTTTATATTGCCCCCCCGACCAAAAAAGCTGGCTATACGCCCCTGTCAAAAATAAATTATAATTATCCTGTAGACCTATTAGATCCAGATCTGCATTAGATCCATTGATCATAGCAGCAGCAGTAAAAATAAAAGCAAATTAGCTTTTCACGAGACCTCCCCCGGTTCATCGCCGCGGCACGTCGCGTAGGCCTATTATGTGGGACACGTGCATGCCACCCCGGGATATCAGGCTCTAACCCTATTCCCAGCAAACACAAAAACGTTTTCGATAACGTTTTAAACACGTTATATTCGGGGTAAAGGTTGGGAGAAAACGTTTATTTAAATGGTGGGTATTATAAAGGTCATGAAAACGTTTTGAAATGTTTTGTATGAAAACACACTGCAACAATATTTCTTAAATGTCTTCAATATGTTATTGTAAAATATTTTTTGCAAACATTTTTTACCAAATATTTTGTCATATGGAAAGGTTTCTATACAGATCGATTCTCTTATAAACCATCATGGGCACAGTTTCCACCTCGATACACCTGAGCACACATTTTCGTCCAAGAGCTCTCATAGGCAAGCAGTGAATTATCTCCACACAGTCTTTGATTACACTACACGGTTAAGTGCATAGCATCGCAGGAGCTGTGGAGCTTCTAGCTGAAAAATGGGCCTCTTTGATTAGTTTTTGTCGAAACCTCAAGTGTTCCCTTCATCCAATCAGCTAACACTTCCCCCTAAAAACACTTTTCGTCACTAGGTCAACAGTTAATGCAATTCAATGTTATAACAAGGCGAATGTGGTAAATCTGTTGAAAACTCATACCTATCCAAGCACAAAATGTAGGTTTTGAAAGTCAAAACCTCAAGTGTTACTTACAATATTTTTCAAATTTTATGTCATTAAATGAAAAAGCACACTTATATTGTCCATATACTAGATTCACTAGAATGAGCAATGGCCAGCTCTCTTTAAATTGCAAATCTTGAGCAAAAAGCTACTATTTTCGCCAGTTTTGTCATACGGTTGTAAATTCAATGAACTATGACTTTGCTAAAGAGCACTTACAAATTGATATGCATCACCTAAAATTATGTTAGAATATTTGCGGTAGGTTATCAACAAATGTTTGTGAATGTTATGAAAACGTTTTATACACTTTATATGTCCTTTATCCCGACATTTAAACGTCATTTGTCCGACATTTAAACGTTTTCTGGCAACCTTTTGCAAATGAAGTCGAAAACGTTTAGTGTTTGCTGGGTATGATCTATCCTAACCTTAACGGTTCAGCATTATACAACTGCACTTACCCTTTGAAGAGAGCTTTTCATCAATAGCCTTTTTGATTTCAGGCAGGTTTTGCATCATGGCCTCTTCTGTTGTTACATCATAATATATCTCCTTGCAGATCATAATACCTAACCAATCCGAAGGCCTATGAGCATCGAATTTCAAAACGACTAAATCCTTGTTTAGATGGTCTGCATACTGTGCTTCTGTGGGAATAAGTATCGAAATAATAAGTATTAGGCCTATAACTATACAACTAATTAAGTTGTCGTAATGTGGTTGCAATGTTATGAAGCTTTAACGTGTCCCCTGTTTATTGTTTTGCTCCTTGCTTTTGAATTTGATCTGAATGAATCAAGGTCATTTCACATAATAGGTGACATTGTGAGCATAATAAACGGAAATTTGAGGTAAAAAAAGTATAATATGAGAAAAAAAATCAGATATAATTTGAAGCAACATTATAGTACTATCACGAACAGCATAGACTATTCACCGTAGAAGTGACGTAGTTAATCGGATTAACTTTGACAATATCGCCCTGCACTACAACGTTCACGCGGTACCGATGCATTGAACCATCGATGTCAAAGAAAGGTATCTTTGAAAAGAGCGGTATTGTATTCAATCTATGTTTGCTGACATACACAGGTGATTAGTGCAATCTGCTTGTAGTACAGTGCAGGGCGATCTATTCAAAAATTGTATTCCTCTATTGCTATGGCAGTTAATCCGATTATGACGTCACTTCTACGGCGGATTATAGAGTATAATATACACATGCTACCATAGGATGAACTGCAATTTTGTTATGTTTTGCACCGTCACCGTCCACGTTTTTAAACTTTTGTCACAATTTCCATATCATATTATTCTATTTTTAGTGGAAGTTGCCGATTTTTAAATATAGGCCTCTATATTCAGGGAAAAAATGAACAAGATTCTAGATAAAAGTTCCCTAAGCATGTTATTCAGGGCTAATAATATACCAGTTCACAATCAAGAAGGGCATACCTTTTTTACAGTTTTTACTGTGTTGATATTTTTCAGAATAGCACAGTAGAATTACTGAGGATCGCTCTATAGCTGTCGCCATTTTTTCGTCCATGTTGCCTCCTGATGAACAAAAAATTTCATAACAAATTCATTATTATTTCGCTACTAAAAACCTTCAATATGCTGCTGCTTCCGCAAATTACATAGGACAACTAGAGCCACTGGCTGCACGCTGCTGGCACAAATGTCATGCGCACATCTCGAGGTCAAACGTCATAAAAAGATCACTATGGCCGAAAATGCGATTTCTTGTAATTTCCACTAAATTGCAACTCCTTCCACACATTGCATAGCACAATGACGCCACTTGGACATAAGCATCACCTACAGTCAGTGTATAACAGTTCTACTATGAATTGGGTCAAAGTTCATTTAGGGTTATTCCCGGTTATTTCCGGTACGTAGCCAAATACATTCAAAATTCTGCTGCTTCTGCATTATAGAACAATGATGACATTATTTTGGTCTCTAGAATCATTTGCACAGATGTCACGTGAACAACTCTAGGTCAAAAGTCATACAAAGGCCATTATGTCCAAAAAATATTATTTCACGTTATGTTCATTAAAAAACAAAGTACCTGCTACTCCTTCAAATTACATTGCACAATGACGTCATCGATTCATAGGCATTGTGGGCTGTAGCTGGCCCAATTGGCTATTACTAAGGTTCACGCTCTTTGAGCGCAATCATGTTTTATTCTTCTGTCAACATAACTAGCCATCGTCACAATATGGTTTGAGCCAGTTTGACCATAGTTGGTTACCATGACCATTGGGTCAGGGTAGATTCCGTTCAAAGGTTATCCACTTTCTGCCAATGGCCAAAAACATGATTTTCACTAAAATGCTATTCCTTCCACATATTACATAGCGCCGTGCTGTCGTCACTTGCACACATGCATAGGTTATAGCCAGTGTCTGAAAGTCGTACACAGAATTGGGGTCAAAGATCATTTTGAGTCATTTCCGGTATGTAGCCCAATACCTGGAACAATGGGCTAGTGTCACAAAATTCTTGTGAACTACTAGAGGTCAAAAGTCATACAAAGGTCACTATGACCGAAAATGTGATTTCTTGTAATTTTCACTAAAAATACTACTCCGTCCACACATTACATAGCACAATAATATCACTTGTACATGCACGTGTATCCGCTATAGCCAATGTCTAAACAATGTACAAAGTAATGGGGTCAAAGGTTATTTAAGGATCATTTCCGGTATGTAACTAGATACTTTTAAAATACTGCTGTTTCCGCAAATTACATGATGTCACTTTAGTCCCTAGAACCATTGACTGGTGGCACGAATGTCATGTGAACAACTCGATGTTAAAGGTAAAACTAAGGTCACTATGGCCGAAAATGTAATTTTCTGTGATTTTCACTAATATGCTACTCCTTCCGCATATTACACGGCACAATTACATCACATATGCATCGCCTATAGCCAGTATCTAAAAGTTGTACAAAGAATTGGGGTCAAAATGCTGCTGCTTTTGAAAATTATACATAGTACAATGATGTCACTTGGTCACTAGAACCATGTTAGTTAGCTGTTAGTGACACAAATGTTACCATTTCTATGCGATAATCGGCCAACATTAATACATAATATGGTTGAAAGACAGCAATTACAAATAACTACCAGATAAATAACGAGATACAGAGAAAGTAGAACACTGACTACCCGGGCACTGCCCGGGGCACTGCCTTGTTCATCACGCGCGTTTTTTGTGTACATGAAAATGAACCATGCCTAAGGGACGGCTTCAAAACTCCACTGCCGGTCGAGTTTTGAAGTCGCCGCTAAGCGAGTTGTTAGCGTACCTTTGTAATAACGTTTAAAGTCTACTCACGCATCTTTTGAGCATCCATCCAGACACTAAAATTAGATCTCTCCAATTGCTCCTTCAGTTTCAACATCCGCTTCTGACATGGGAAACCCTCTTCTTCTGGACCCCAACTATATGATATCATGACGTCCCATTGTTCTCTGGCAACTGGTAAATAAAGAAAATAATAAAACAGAATACATCAGAATATGAGTCTGTGAAAACTGGCGGCGAGAGTTGTAACTAGAGCTAGTGTGACTCAAGAGCCACTAATTTCAGGCGGTGGCATCTGTCTTTGATGACTTCTACATGGCATTTGACGTCAAACATATTTTTCATTATCAATTAGTTGTTTTCCATGTTTAATCCAATTGAACAAACTTTAACATTTGACCTCTAGATGACCTTTGATCTCAGATGACCTCAGATTGACTTATTTATGTTGCACTCATTTCAAGGATGATTTGCACCAATTTTAAATCCAATCGGGATAATATTAACATTTGGCCCCATTTGACCTCGAATGACCCAGATTAATTTTTTTTTTTTTTCCTCATAGAAGGATGATTTATACCAAGTTTAAGCCAAATCGGGCCAGATAATATTATCACTTGACCCCCATTTGACCTTTGACCTCGGATGACCTCAGTTTGACCTTTTCCGCCTTTCCCTCATATCAAGGATGATGTACACCCAGTTTGATATAAAATTGGATCGATTGAGCCCATATTTATTGGTCAAGCTAATATTGGACGAGACGTAATCGAGTCCAATATTTTAAAACTCATAGCGAGACCAATAAATAGTGGGCGTAAAGCATCAAATTTTATCATTATTATATTTTGGATCCAATATTTTCACACACTTTGATTCGTCTAGTTTAGCACTTGACCTTTGACGACCTCATTGCTTTTTTCATGGTCCCCACATATCAAGGGCTATTTGTACCAGGTTTACCCAATGATATAAAATTTGACCACCTCGGTACTGCCCATGCTGTTCTCCCGCACTTGCCCCCATCACCGAGCGAAACAGGTCTCGGTACCTTTACCTGGTCCACTTAAACAGCAAATCCACCCTCAACCGATATCCTCTCAGATATCTTCTCAAACCACACCACTAGACAATTTTAGACTTGTCCAGTTTGGCCCACATTAGTGGAAATGGAGCAAAATGATTATTATGATAACTTTCTCCCCGTGTATTGTTAGATCCATTCTCAGGTCCACACTGTTACCATGGTTACAATTTTTGAATTTGTTAAATAGTACCGTAGTATACGTAACCGTAAAACGTCGTCTAGCATATATAGTGTTTTTGATGAAAGCTAAGTTCATACGAAACTACTAAATAGGCCAGTACAAAATATTGGTCTTACAATAATACTTGCTCGTATATGCTTGGATCTGTCATTTATTTGCTCAAACTCCATAATGACACCGGGATTAATTTAGCTTTCATCAGAAGCACTCTATATGCTTGTAGACGAGGTTTTACGGTATGTGCATGAACGCAAAGATACAAAAACAAACGATAAACGCCTCAAAATCGCGTTCACGTGCATTTCTTAAACAAAACGCGGTTATTAAGTTTCCCACATCCTAGCCGCATCTTCGACGGACCTGGAGAAGAGAGAGAAAGTTAAGCATGGTAAGGAGCCGGGGAACGAGCAAAGGAACGAAAATATGTCTTCAACCTCTTTCTTAAAACTCCTCACCTGGTTTTGGCTTCACCAGAGGTTTTGGCTTCACTGTTGGTTTCGGCTTAACCTGGGGTTTCGGCTTCACTTGAGGTTTTGGCTTAACCTGGGGTTTCGACTGAACTTGGGGTTTCTGCTCAGCTTGGGGTTCTGGCTCAATCTGGGGTTCTGGCTTAACCTGAGGCTTGACAGACTTTGGCACTTCAGACTTTCCATCTGGTTTGGTTGGTTGTTGCTCTTGTTGGTGGAGTCCACCTGAATCAACTGTATCTGAAATAAACACAATGCGGAAAATATTTGCATTTAAATCAGACGACAGTGCGGTAATACATGCACTTTAAGGATAAGGGTTAAGTAACACAAACGTAAGATCATACTTGAACACGTGGCGCAGACACTAAACGACAAAGTCATACAGATGCCATTGTACGTTTCAAATGGGCTATGGATATAATACTTAATTGGTTGATTGATGAATTGATTGATTGATTAATTGATTGATTGATTGATTTACCATTTTACGTTTCGCAAGATTTTCTTCTTCTGTAAGTATAACAATGTTTGGTCTAAGCACTATTATCAAATGACGTTACCATTTGTGCAGAAATCATTTAAAAATGTTTGTTAAAGTTTGCTCACCGGTGTTATAGTTGTATTTGTCCTCTATGGGTTTGACATTCGTTTTGTACAGGTCGGGTACACGTTTTTTGAGACTTTCTCTGAACGGTTCATATCCTTCCGGAGATTTATTTTCAAGGAGGTCAAATAATGCATCCAGTCTGTCTTCCTTCGGTTCCTTCTTGATTGCCATTTTCTCTTCCTTTGTCAATGTTTTACTACGTTGAAGATCATCCAGTATAAAGGTAATTGGCAATTGCTCAGAAGCCAATGACTCTTTCACGTCCATTAGGATATCGTCTACTGTGCCCGAACCAGCCATGTTTTGTTCTATTTGAAGCAACCTGAAATTAAGTGATGCAAGTTATGACGGGATAAAGATTTGTTTTAAATACGGAAGTTTTAATACACTTTAATATGAAATATTGATCAAACTTGTAACAAACCAAACATGTTGTACGCCTTAAACCCAAACTAATACTGTAGTACAGAGCGATATAGCACACGTCACAAAATGTACCGACCGCCGCGGCGGTCGTATAGCTTATTATTATGTCTATAACAATACTCACCTATATTAAAGTTTCTATAGCTGGATGATACCAGAGCAGCAGGGGAAGGGGAGGGTCCTTCCTGATGAAAGGTACCCCTCCCCCTCACTGGTGATTTCTTTCTGTGGTCAGATTATATCTGGATAGAAGGGAAATATCAAAATATGAGCTTATTTTCATATGATTTATCCATAGAAAGAGTGAGAAGAAGAGGGCTAGAGCTTATGAGACAACTAGAGAGATTGATAAAGAGAGCGGGAGAGAGAAAGGAGAGACAATGGAATGGGCTATTCCAGAAAATAGGTGCACACCCCCTATAGAGGAGTAACTTTTCAATCTAAGAAATGTCTGGATTTCCAAGTCTGCTTTCTGAAAACGACTGGAATTCCAGTTGCCAATGTTGCTGGAAAAAGCTTGGAAATCCAATCAAATGCAGGAAAAATCACGGAAATGTTGAAAATGAGCTCTCAAATTGCAGATTTCTGATTTTGAACTATTTTTCTGTCGGATTTTTTTGCCTTTGGGCACTTTAAAAGTCTGGATTTCCAACAGTCACGACTGGACAAAAAGTCCGGATATCCGAACTCCTCTATAGGGGGTGTGCATCTATTTTCTGGAATAGCCCAATGGCGATATAAGAGTGGCAGACAGAGGAAGAGAGATGTAACGAAATTGCGCATTTCACTCCACGCATAGGCTGATACAGAAATTGATTTTTATCGAAAGTAGCTATAGGCCTATAGCCTGTTTTTTTGGGGGGGTGGTTCATTTTATAATAATACTGCCCATATCGCTACGCCTTTGACAACATATTCAAATGTAGAAAGGTGTTGTATTTTTTTTTTTTACAATGACGTAAACGTGTAAAATTTCATGTAAGCAACTTTAGTAAATTATGGAGGGTTAAGGGAAGGGGTATGAACGTTTGGACAGTATTTATTTTGGGACATTAGAGCACATCAGACATATCGAATTGCATTCTGAATACGAAGAATGTCCTTCTGATATCAAATAATTTTGATTTTTGAAATTCGCAATTTAATACAAATTTTATGGCAAATCATGAAAAATTGATATTTTTGATATTTAACAGTACTCGAAGTAAACTTTATAAATCTGATGATTTATACTTAAAGTGTATGTAGGTGGGATGAAAAGCCGACGATCAATTGAAAATGTTGACCTTTCGTATTGAATATATGGATTTTTTTCCCAAAAACACACACACAAAAAAGGTCTTTTTGGGAAAAAATCCATATCTTCAATATGAAAGGTCAACATTTTCAATTGACCGTCGGCTTTTCCTCCCAGCTACATAGGCCTACACTTTAAGAATATATCATTAGATTTATATAATTTACTTCGAGGACTGTTATATATCAAAAATTTGAAAAATATCAAATTTTTTAATTTGTCATAAAATTTGTATTATATTGTGATTTTCAAAAAATGAAAATTATTTGATATCAGAAAGACATGCTTCGTATTCAGAATGCAATTCGATAGGTCTGAGGTGCTCTCATGTCCCACAAAAAATACTGTCGAAACGCAATAAACGCTCATTCTAGATCCCTTAAGACCAAGTATAGTTAGCACCATAAAAACGAGGCAACACAAACAAATTAATTTAGACCATTTGATCACGTTGACATATAGATTAGTCTTAGATTGTATTATGTAAAATTAAATACTAATAGCAAATTAATGTTCCAAAGAGAACACAAGCAAACAATACAAATGATGCTAAACATAGTTGGTAGGACACCTTCAGAAAACTTTCACTGTAATGTAATAAGGACGAGAACGTTATTTACCTGTAAATGTCTCTTGTTTAAAAATGCACCAAACAACACAAAGAAATATACCAACAATCTGAAAAAGAACAGAGTAAAGCAATAAGTCTTCCTTTCTTCTCAAAGTTCTTTTGTTCTTTATTTTAATTTTTCTTCATTCCGTTCGGTCGTTCTTTTTCGTCCTTTATTTTGTTCTTTCCTTTGTCTTTATTAATTTTAATAGTATGCATAATGTGATATATCTTCCAAGGAATTGCTTATAACGAATTTCCTCCATTTTTAAATCAAGGAAAAACACCAAGCTACATCTTTACAAGGTCACAGTGGTAAAATATTGGACACCACTGACGAGTTATTGCCAAAATATTTCCTGGAACTAAGTTCTATAAGTTTAACGTAATTTTTTTTAAAATCATTTTTAATATCATTTCTCAACAAGCGAATACTTTACTTACCAGGTCACTTCGTGTGATCTACATTGTGGTCGGTGCGAATTTTTCACTGTTTACCTGAAGAAAAAAAATTATCAAATATATTCCATGTAGTCCGGTATCGGGAATTTAATGATGACCCCCACGGACTCTACCAAACCAACGTTTTACACAGTGGCCTTCGTGCCGCTGTGTTCTGGCTCGTGAGCGTTCTTCTTCTTCTCTGAGACCTCATAGTTCGTGTATATTCTTGGACATAGCTCAGCCGTGGTATGACCGATTTACACTAAACTTCATCAGAATGACCACTGACCATGTCCGCACAAGTCATATGACTTTGACCTGCATTTGACCTTGGACCTAGATATAGGGGTCAAAAACGTGATTTTGCTATGAATTCCTTCTTCTCCCACAAACTACATACAATGATCACGTGACTCGGGCAAATGAATCACCGTTGGCCAGTCCTCAAAACTTATCGAAAAGATTTGAGGTCAAAGGTCATTAAGGGTCATTTCCGGTCAAAGTCTAAAAATATTCAAAAAATCACTGTGTTTACAAATTACATAGCAGGAGTCGCCATTAGCACACATGCATCGCTACTAGTCAGGGTCTTTAGGATGCCTACAATTTTGGGGTCAAAGGTCATTAAGGGGTTACTTCCGGTCAAAAACCAAAATTATCAAAAATGTTCAAAAAAATTTTATCTCAAAATGTAAACAGACCAGAGTAGGCCTAATATAACCATCATACATGAATCAGTGTTACCTGATGTATGCATGGTATTTTTTATTTTGGGTGTCAAAGGTTTTTAAGGGGTCACTTCCTGTTTTTAGTTAAATAATTTCAAGAATTTTTATCTCGACAACTGAACATAGTAGAATTTTTTAATTAAAATTGGAACAATGCATTTTGTCGGTACATGAGGTTTTTTTTTCATTGAGGTTAAAGTCATTAAGGGGTCAAAAGGTCAATCAAAAATTAAAAAAAAAATCAAAATCCATGTATAAGTTCCGATTAAGCTGAAATTCACCAGGAATATTTCTTATGATATCCTAAGCACAATGTAAGAGCAGTTGACCCCATCCGTGACCCAGGGGGCAATTCCTGATCCAAGATTACTAGTATAGAGGTCAAAGGTTAACCCTGGCCACTGTGTTTTGATCTAGGGCCTATATATAGATCTAGTTTTAGCTTCCTTTTATGGTTCTATAACACATTCAAAATGTTATCAAAAATAATTCCCGGCACTCTGGCCATATTTAAGGTTACCTGCGACATACCGTTCTTGGCGGGGGGAGGGGGGGGTGGAGGGGTGGTCAGGTTTTTGGCCACACAGGGGCAAACAATTAAAAATGCTCCAAATTTTAACGCAAATGGTCTCAAATTGCTCGTCATGTAAAAACAAGTCAAATAAGTAATTGTTGGCACTGTCTAAAAGGTCAATCCCCATTACAGCCTATTGACCACAACCTATGTTGTGATGTTTCCTAGGTAACGAAACATCCTACATTGTTACAACAATTGTTGTTTTTACATGACAAGCAAATTGAGACCAATTTCGTTGAAATCGGAGCAGTTTTAATTTTGGACCCTGTGTGGCCAAAAAAACTGACCCCCTCTCCCCGCCCCAGAACGGTATGTCGCAGGTAGGTCAAACTTTTCTGAATCCTTGCAATGAGAGGGATAATTTGGTGTGCTTGTTAACCAGATTTGAGCAACTTTGAAATTTGACCACTGTTTTGACCTTTAACCTTGAATATGGCCAGAGTGCCGGGAATTATTTTTTGTTAACATTTTAAATGTGTTAAAGGACCATAAAAGGAAGCTAAAACAAGTTGGTTTGGTAGAGTCCGTGGAAGAGGGAGGGGGTCATCATTAAGTTCCAGTATATACCGGACTAATATGCATGTTTTATTGGTAAAGAGCATGCGCAGTGGGCTGGTTATGGTAACTCTAACGAGTAATGCTGGTTCCAAACTTTACTGTCGCCTGCCGCTTGCCACTATGCCTCTCTGACGACGATTTTGCTTCAATGCGCATATGGAAGCGTAAATCTATCATTTTGAGCAAAACCCAAAAATCGAACGCTACCCGAGTTTCGACAGCCCATAATTTCTTGGGTTTAGATCTCAAAACTAAAGGAATACCTCAGCAAAACTCAAATCAGGGAGCGATTCTAGGGTTTTGCATTATGAATGGACAGCAATACCAAGGAATAGCCTCCGAATCTTGGGTTTAGCAAGGCAAACTCAAATCTGGGTAGCGATTCTAAGGTTTGAAGCCCATTCCGCAAAACCAGGGTATATCCTCCGAATCTTAGGTTTAGCCCCGAAAAAAATCAAAGCGGGGAGCAATTGTAGAGTTTTGAAGCCCATTCCTAGATAGCAAAGACAAAACATTTTCAACATCATTCGCCAAAGGTTTGAAAAGGTTGCCAGAAAACGTTTAAATGTCGGGTTATACAAAGGGCATAAAACGTTAAACACTCAAAAACGTTACTATACTGCAAATATTCTAACATAATGTTATTTAAGTGTTGAAAAGTATTTGGCAACAAATGTTTGCCAAAATATTTAACAATAACATTTTGAAAACATTTTAAAAATATTTTTGTAGCGCATTTTCATACAAAACGTTTTAAAACGTTTACATGACCTTTATGTAACCCGACATTTAATGTTATTAAAACGATTTTACCTAAATCCAAAATCCAAAATATAACCTGTTAAAACGTTTAAAAAACGTTTAGTGTTTGCTGGGGGAATAGTCCGCAAAACCAGGGTATAGCCCCGAATTTAATAGGTTTAACCTGGTGAAACCCGGGGGTGAAACTCAAATTCGGGGAGCAATAACCATACCGGTAGTTATTCCTAGGAATGAGCTTCAAAACTCTAGAATTGCTCTCCGATTATTTTTGCAGGGCTAAACCTAAGATTCGGAGGCTGTACCTTGTTGCGTGCTATTCCTAAGAATGGGCTTCAAAACCCTAGAATCGCTACCCGGTTTAGAGTTTTGCCTTGCTAAATTGATTCGGAGGCTATCATGGTATTGCTGCCCATTTTCGGGCGAAACCCAGGTATAGCGACCCGGGTGAAATGATACACGATGCTTCCATTATGCGCAGTCGCACCAGAAACGCTAGCGGTGATCAGTGGCAAGCCGATATATCGATAACTCCACCGCATTGCCCAAAGCGGCGGACCGGGGCGGCGGATCGCTTGAATTCAAGTCAACTCGGGAGCGCGCCCGGTGCGAGAACAGAAAATGTTTTGGCGGTACTGAGCGGCAGCATTGGTTTTCATAGTCATGCCGCTGCCGGTGCCATGCTTATTATATGCCGCTCAGCGACATGATAAATTTATTAACTCGCACTATATTGTACACGAGAGCGGCCTCTAGGCACCAAAAGACATTAAGGATTTTGTGAAAAAAAGATAATATAATAATGAGAAGTATGAACACGACTTTAAAACATCCGATATAATATAACGCTAAATGAAAAGAAAAGAATGCAAGACAAAAAATCAGAGCATGCCATATGCATCAACTATAAAACACTTAATGATATTGAACACAAAATACATAGTATAATTATTAGATAACGCGAAATGAGAACAACAAAATCATGTGTGGCAAATTATACAGAGCATGTCATCCACTTTTAAACAAACCTAATAAAATACAAAATAATTATGATAATACATCAGATTCTATCAGGTGGAAAAGGGGCACACAGTTCTAGGGGCGCACAAACGTTTGTAACGTGTAATGACATAACAAAATGTTAGGTTAGGCCTATTCTCATGAACACACCTTTAGAATTAAGCACACAAAATAAGCCATAAAAGCTTCAACTTACCACATTTCCCTCCTGACGCACGGCCAGGACACTGCTGCTCTGATGTCGCCAATTCAGTTCTCCTTTATAACAGTTTAAAGCTCTGGAATATAGAAATAAGAACACAAATTAACTTGGTATTAGTATTGCATATTGGGTACCCTATGATCTGAGGATGGGGCATGCAGCGCTACTGAAAACATTTTTAATCAAGGATTTCCTCCCCGCTCTTCCCCTCCGGCAATAGGGGCTCAAGTTCCGCCACTGAGTATAGGCCTACGTAGCATAACCAGAGATGTATGCCCTACAGTAAGTAGGCCTACAAAGTACCGGGAATTTTACAAGTAAAATCGCGTCCAGAAGGCGGCTTATCGACTCCCGGATCGACTCTTCCTACTGGACAGAAGTGTAAGTGTAACCAACTGCAGCATGCATAAACTTCGTATTGACCCGTTTTACACCAAAAATTAATTTTCGTTGTGGCCCTAACTCAGAGAAGATGTAATATCTATATAATAAATTACTGAAACTGGCAAATTGGTAAGGCTAAAAACGTTTACGGTTTACATTATTTCGAAAACAGACTTTTGCGATGCGAAGAACAAGATCGTGCGTACCACAATAAAACGTCAAATTTTGTTTTTGTTTACGTTAAGGGGGTCAAATTAAGTTAATCTGTTTCAATTTGCAACTTTTCAAGTCGCATCAAATTCCATTCAATTAATTTCTCGATCATTTTGGAATTGTTTTTACACAAATTGGATATCACACTGCAGCTAATAAACTTCTGATCATATTTATATCAAATTTATTGGTTTTTATTTAAGTATGTTCAGAGTTATGTCCAACCTAATCAAGTAGGAGCCTTTTTTGGATGTGTCACTTGATTCAATAATTTGAATATTGCAAAACCAAGTCGGTTCATGTCAATGCAAATTAAGCTCTAGCTAAGAAGTATTAAAAACAGAAATATATCTTAAGTGTTACAGCAGCAGATGATTTACTACATGTCTACATCAAACATACATTGTCTATATGTACAGCTTGTACAAAAATTATACATAGAAAATCACCCTAATTCTGGAGCAAAAATCGCCCATTTTGAGCGAAAATCACACATTTTGGGCAAAAATGACAATTTTTAGAACCCTCCCGAGTTTCACTTTGCCCCTTACTTTCCTCCAGAAAAAAAATCCTGGTGCCGCCACTGAGACACATGGACTTCATATCAGGTTAATTGGAAAATGTTAGGCTCTTCAATTTTCCACAAGCTTTTAAAGTAGGGGCTTTTTTTGGATGTCACTTGATTCAATAATTTCACTGTAAAAACAAGTGTTTTATATTTGAACAATATTGTGTTTATCAGAGCAATACTTAATAAACACATAATTCATGTTAATGGTCTAACACTAATGTTTGTAATATAACACCAAGTGTTAATTTATGAACATTAGTGTTAGAAAAATTAACATTAGTGTTAGACCATTAACATGAATTATGTGTTTATTAAGTGTTGCTCTGATAAACACAATATGGTGTTGAAATATAAACACTTGTTTTTGCAGTGTTGAATATTGCAAAACCAAGTCGGTTCATGTCAATGCAAATCAACCTCTAGCTAAGAGTTGGTCGAAGCATAAAAAAATTGATTTTCATTATCTAAATCAATATATTATTCAGATTCTTTATTGATATTCACCTCACAAAAGGTATAATCAAAAACAAACTAGAAACACTATATACATAAATACAAACAAGAAACTCCTTAAAATTATTGAAAAATAACACTTTCATGTTTTGAAAAGTTCATTCTACAAATTATATAATTTGGAAAACTTGCTTGATTTTTTGTTGTGAATGAGTTATGTACGTTTTACAAAAGTGTTGTTGTTTCAGCCCTCTTTACAACACAACTCAAGAATCACAGGACCTACAAAAATATATCTGTGATATTTGAATTCTTCTACTCACTACCATTCGCAAGATGATGTGAACTAGCAAGTCGCTAACCTTAAAAAATAGTATTCGTATCTTAAGGGATGGGGTATGAGCGTTTGGACAGTATTTATTGTGGGACATTTGAGCACATCAGACATATCGAATTGCGTTTTGAATACGAAGAATGTCCTTCTGATATCAAATAATTTTGAATTTTTGAAATTCGCAATGTAATACACATTTTATGGCAAATGATTAAAAATTGATATTTTTGATATTCAACAGTACTCGAAGTAAACTTTATAAATCTGATGATATGTACCTAAAGTGTATGTAGGTGGGATGAAAAGCCGACGATCAATTAAATTTTTGACTTTTCGTATTGAAGATATGGATTTTTTCCCAAACACTAAATTAGGTCTTTAAAAAAATCAATATCTTCAATATGAAATGTCAACATTTTCAATTGATCGTCGGCTTTTCCTCCCAGCTACATACACTTTAAGAATATATCATTAGATTTATAAAATTTACTTCGAGGACTGTTATATATCAAAAATGTGAAAAATATCAAATTTTAATAATTTGTCATAAAATTTGTATTATATCGTGAATTTCAAAAATGAAAATTATTTGATATCAGAAAGACATTCTTCGTATTCAGAATGCAATTCGATAGGTCTGAGGTGCTCTATGTCCCACAAAAATACTGTCGAAACGCTGTAAATGCTCATTCCAGATCCCTTAAATGTTACAACAGCAGAGGATTTACTACATGTCTTCATCAAACATACAACTGTCCATGTACAGGATGTAACCCAAAAGTTATACAATTTGGAAAATAGTATTAGGTAAACATGTCACTTATTGATTGTAAATTTTACTTGGTCGTCAAGGCAATTTCTTGCTACTACAAAAGCTTTGTTTCAATGAAATCGGTGGTCTACAAACGAGTATATTGCCAATTGTGTAAAGTAGTCCTACAATTAGCCTGGGACAATTTCTTGTGTTTGTGTAGCAAAAGTGACTGAATTGAGTTGAATCATGAATCATCTTAAGATGGGCAATTTTAAACATTGGGGCATTTGAGGCAGTATTCTAATTTACAAATTTGAAAAAATACCATGTTATTTATTTACTAATGTCAATAAATTAAGTGAGAAAAAATCATGAAAATGCTTTGCCTTTGTTCTGAAATCTTTGACGAAGCATGGAAGTTCATTTTACGCTGTACAAACTTGATCCGTGCGAACATGGTGAAAAGTGACCCAACTCGGGCGATTAAGTAAAATCGGCACAGCACTTGAACCTTAACTAGGAAAGAAACCAAGTAAAGGTTTTCTGTTAGCCAAGATATTACTGATTGTAATGCATGTCACATTTACACCATGACTTCTTTATTTTTTCTGAAAACCAAAAATAAAGCCCGATTCGTTTTCTTTTAGTTAATTTAGTATAGCGTTTGAGCCCGAACTAGTAAAGAAACCAAGTTAAGTTTTTTGTTAGCCAATTTATTTACTGATTCCACTACATGTAACATGATTACCATGATTTCTGTTATTTTCTTCTAAAAAGTAAAATTGCAATTGTATAATTTTTTACTGTCACAGTCTGTCACTTTTACTACACAAGGACACGAAAGTGGCCGAAGCTGTTTTACTGACTCTTTTACATAATTGACCATATCTTGTCGCTTGTAGACCACCGATTTTATTGAAACAAAGCTTATGTAGTAACTTAAGAAATTATCTTGACGATAAAGTAGAATTTTTAAATACAATAAAATAAATGGCCTAGTACTATTTTATAATTTTTTTGTTACACCCTGTAGAGTACATCGATTGAAATATATGCAAAAACATGTTTGAATACCAAACCTGTCTAAATACTAAACCTGTTTAAATACTAAACCTGTGATGTTTTTTTTAAATCTAGAAACTAACAGTGAAGGCTTAATTTGAATAACATAAACGCAACATACCTTTATGTTTCTCCAAGAATTGCGACCTGATTGGTTCTCTGCAGAGCTAGAATTGACCCAGTCCTTCGGCTTGTAACGCCCTACCGCGCTTGGTTGCGAATCAGACACTCAAGCCCCTCAGAGTGAGCATCATATAGTCAGTTAGTTGGAATCGTAATGCGTATCAGATACCTCTATGTTTCTCCAAGATTTGCGAGCTGTCCCAATCGGTTCCTAATTGTCCCTTCCTTGGAAAATCTCTGCAGGGCTAAAATTGGCAGACACTCAAGCCCTTCAAGGCGAGCATCAAATATAGTCAGTTAGTTGGGCATCAGAGTGGGTATCAGATACCTATAATTAAGTTTCTTCAAGAATTGGGACCTGTTCCGATCGGTTCCTAAGTGAAAATCTCTGCAGGAGTAGAATTGGCTTGTGACGCCCTCAGACACTCGAGCCTTTCGGCGAGCATCAATATAGTTGAGTTAGTTGGGCATCAGAGTGGATACCCAGTGTTCAAGCAAATCCTCTTGCATATACTCACTCAATGAGACGCAGTCCTACGAAATGAAATCTGGAAAAATACACCAAGTTATATAGAGTCAGAAAACATAATAAGTCATTATACCCGCATGCGAAGCATGGACGGGTATATTGCCATCCTGTGGTTTCCTTTCCTTCTCCTCCTTCCATCAAACATATCATTCTGTCAAGGCTAGCGCTAAAACTACAAGGGCCCCATATGTGGTACACTTATGGGCCCTACCCTCAGAAGTGCCTTTTGCCCATCTTGGCCCCAGAGGTCAAAGGTCACGGCCCCAGGGGCCCAAATGTGAAAATACAAAGCACGCCATTTCTCATCAAATGAAGCGGCCTCAGGGCCCTGAGTTGGTACACTGATAGCCCTAGGGGTACTCTATATATACAAATATACAAGAGCCCCATATGTTATATATTATGGACCCCAGGGCCCAAATGTTAAAATATGGTGTAACAGATTGACAAAGCCTAACTCTAAAAGTACAAGATCACTAGGGCTCATATGTGGCATATGTATGGGCCCTAAGTTGCAGATGTGCCTTTTGCCCATTTTGGCCCCAGATACAATGCTGGGGGCCCCAGGGCCCCAAATGTTAAAACAAAGGGCCGGCCGTTTCTCAGCAAATAAAGTAGCTACAGGGTTCAGATTTGGAACACAGATAGGTCTTTAGTATTATATTGTCATATGTATATATAATCCCCATAGTTTACATAATATGGGCCCCAGGGCCCCAAACGCTAAAACATAGGGCTGGCCGTTACTCAGTAAATAAAGCAGCTACAATGCCCAGCTTGAGTCTACTGATAGCACTTGAGAATCATACTTTAACATATGTACATGAGCCCCATAAGTCATATATATTGGGCCCCAGGGCCCCAAATGTTAAAAACCAAGGGCCGGCTGTTTCTCATCATATAAAGCAGCTTTATGGCTCAGAGTTTGTACACAGATTGCACCTGAGAATTACATTGTTATATGTACATATGAGCCCCATATATCACATAATATTGGCCCCTGGGGCCCCAAACGCTAAAACATAGGGCCGGCCGTTACTCAGTAAATAAAGTAGCTACAGTGGCCAGCTTGAGTCTACTGATAGCACTAGAGAATTATACTTCAACATAATTATGTACATGGGCCTCATAAGTCAAATATTATGGGCCCCAGGGCCCCAAACGTTAAAACAAAGGGCGGGCCGTTTCTCATCAAAGAAAGCAGCTTCCGGGCTCAGAATATGTACACAGATAGCACCTGAGAATTATATTGTTACTAACACCCACACACCCATCCACCCCACATACGTAGGACTAAACAGACAGATCGTATTATATCATTGGAAATACCAGCGTGAAGCGTTAAGGCTGTTCCAGTTAAATTACATACCATTGGCTGTTCCATTTAATTTACATACTCCCTCTGAAATGGCCCCTCAAAAGGCTGTTCCGTATAATTTACATACTCCCTCTGAAATGGCTGTTCCATTTAATTTACATACTCCCTCTGGAATAGTTTCCCCTGAATCATATTGCATAGCCTCACTGTGAGTATTAAGAGATACTGACAACAGCGACCTGGAGAGTAAGAGAGACAACACCCTGGGAGGGACTTTTTACAATTTCTTTATTTTAAGCGCTGACAGTGCAACCTACATTCAATTAAAGCTTGTGACTTGGACTTTCACTTTTTACACATTTTCTGCCCAATTGGGCGACTTTTTACAATTTCTTTATTTTAAGTCCTCAGCAAAAATAAGGACTGTAAGTTTGGGTACACCGATAACATGCGGGTATAGCCGTATTTGTGTACAAATATATAGCCTTCTAGTTGTTATTTGTGACGCAGTATAACTTTGATGTCAATTCCCACGGTTTTCAAGCTTCCCTGTACTTTATCTGTCATCCTACACACTTCTTGTTTGTGGCAACTTTTCTTCCAGATCCAGGGTTTAAGCTCCTGAAACTCCTGAATTGTTCCGCAACCAGGAAACAATTGACACCAAGGCTTTCCACCCTCTGGTATTCTCTATTCAAAACTTGACAAACATGGTAAAACAATTATGTATCAATGTCTGTACTTTCTATCTTACACACTTCTTGTTTGTGGCAACTTTACTTCCAGATCCAGAGTTCAAGTTCGAAACGCCTGAATTGTTCCGCAACCAGGAAACAAATGACACCAACGCTTTCCTCCCTCTAGTATTCTCTATTCAAAACTTGACAAACATGCTGGGAATAGTTTGTGTTTACTCAGCAAACACAAAATTGTTTTTTAAAACGTTTTAAACATGTTATACTTCGGGTTAGTTTGGTTTAGATAAAAACATTATAATAACATAAAATGTCGGGTTATATTAATGTAATGGAAACGCTTTAAAAAACGTTTCGTTTGAAAACACACTGCAACAATATTTTGAAAATGTTTTCAAATTGTTATTGTCAAATATTTTTGCAAACATTTTTACCAAATATTTTGCCAACACTTAAAGAATATTTGCAGTAGGTTATCAACAAATGTTTTTGAATGTTATGAAAACGTTTCATACCCTCTATACATCCTTTATATAACCCGACATTTAAATGTTTTCTGGTAACCTTTTCTAACCTTTTGCGAATGATGTCGAAAATGTTTTGTGTACCAGAGAAGATGAGAAAAGTGTCTCATCATGATCTTCTTTGCTCATGCATATATACATTTATTACAACCCGCTCCCGTCCCGCTGCATCTACGCAATCATTCAATGTACATCTTTGCAAGACCACAACTACGGTATATACTATAGGATGCTATATACTTAATCATGATAATTAGGTGCTTAGGGGGCCTGATGCAAAAACAAATTGACTGTGGACAAGTACCATTGCCCTCCCCAATAACTTGGTGCCACCTACGCCCCCCATGCACCAATATCTAAAATTCTACAATCTTCCGGAGACTCTGAAAGCCATAATGTACGATTTCCGTCCAATTTTAGATTTGTTAATCTATACTCAAAATGCTGAAATAATACTATACAAGTAATAACTGTCGAGAAGGGTTTCTGTCCATCGCAAGGTAGGGCCTAAAGTGAAAGAAACCCTTCTTTATTTTGGCCGTTTAACAAAATGCAGTTCTATGGGATGGAGGACATAAAGTCATAATATGACTTTATGGCGTACTTTGCTTTGTTGATTTACCCAGCAAACACAAAAACGCTTTAAATAAGTTATATTTTGGCTTTTTGTTTAGGTAAAAACGTTTTAATAACATTAACATGTCCATTTCACTAAACTCCTAACCCTTCGTAACTCACTTCGTAAGTCCCGAAATCGTTCGTAACTTGCAAAATCCGACGTAAAGTTACGACGCTTCGTAATTTCCATTTCACTAAACTTTTACGAAGGGTGACTCTTTCTTAAATACCCTTCGTAAGTTAAGAAAAGTTACGAAGACATTATACTAGACGTAAGTCCAACGAAGCTTCGTAAACTCTGTATGGTAAGTATGATAAGTATAATTTCGCGCCAAATAGGCATATAAAACATATTTCGGCCCCAAATTAAACGTACATCAAAATGGCTGCCCATTTGATGTACATCATCAACGCGAGAGCATTAAAGAGAGAAAGAGTGTTCCGTGATCGTACCAATCCATTTGATTTATACGATGACAACAAGATGTATAAACGTTACCGATTCACACGGGCCGGTATGATGTACGTGCTAAACATACTAGTGCCAGAACTAGACCAAAGGAGACAAACTTTGAGAAGTCATGCAGTAAATTCACGGCTTCAAGTCTTCATTGCCCTGAGATTCTATGGTTCGGGGTCGGTATACACAAGTGGATCAGACCATCACGGTGTCTCGGAATCAACCGTTTGTAGAGTGATCAAGGTAGTGACCTTAGTGGAATTGAGAGACGACCACATTGTATGGCCTACTACAGATGAAGAGATTGCAGCCAAGCAAGCAGAGTTTTACGCCCTATGTAGCTTTCCACGAGTGATAGGAGCAGTAGACTGTACTCATGTCAGACTGGACTCATGCCCCTATGGGGAGAATGAACATGTATATGTAAATAGGAAAGGATTTCATAGCATCAATATTCAACTCATCTCAGACGCCAAATACCACATCATTAATGTGGTAGCACGTTGGCCAGGGAGCACACATGACTCTAGAATCATTCAGAACAGTGATATAGGTCAGGCGTATCAGAGAGGGGAGCTGGATGGAAGAGGACTACACTGCAAAAACAAGTGTTTATATTTAAACACCATATTGTGTTTATTAGAGCAACACTTAATAAACACATAATTCATGTTAATGGTCTAACACTAATGTTAATGGTTCTAACACTAATGTTCATAAATTAACACTTGGTGTTATATTACAAACACTAATGTTTGTTATATAACAAGTGTTAATTTATGAACATTAGTGTTAGACCATTAACATGAATTATGTTTATTAAGTGTTGCTCTAATAAACACAATATGGTGTTTAAATATAAACACTTGTTTTTGCAGTGTGCTCTTGGGGGACTCCGGCTATGCACATGCAGAGTCACTGGCTAATGACTCCATTTGCGGATCCCGCTACAGCTGTGAAGAAAGGATACAACAGGTAAAAGATCGTTTATTCTTTAAAATAATAACTGTTGGGGAAGATGTACATTGTAGCTTTGTATAAAATAATGACCCTAGAAATCAAATATTCCAATTTAATAGTCATAATAGACGCACTATGGTCACTTTATTTCGACCGGGTACAATGCATGATGGCAAAATTTACTTGCCACACTCGGTTTAATCTTAAATAGACTAGCGTTGTCAAAGTTTAATTAAAGCAAGGCATGATTTTGATATAGATAGATACCCCCTCCGCATCAATAAACAGCAATGAGACAAATCTTTTGCCCGAAAGTAGGCCTCTATTAAAGGTTTTTTTTCATGTTTGTTGCTTCACACACGCAATGAAGCCTGAATTGTACCAAGATACGTGAAAAGGCAGGAAGGTCTCGGATGCGATGTCGCCATTTTTGACATCGCCATTGAATTAACACGTATAGGCCTAATTATGAAATATTCACAAACAAAATATGGTTTGTGGTGTCAAAGCAAATAATTTATTTATTCTAAAACCTTTTGGGTATGTTAAAGTGTTCCACTGTATGTATACATTGTTTTTCAATTTGTAATTATGATCGTGTATTTTGAACGGGCTGTCAGCCTTGTAGTTTCATCAGCCTAGTATGTCACATGTCGCGTGTCCAATACCGCCTGAGAAAAGGAAGACATTCAAAGCACCCTCTCTTGACTATTCACGGACATCTAAACTTTTCTTCTCTCAATTCCAACGTATGATGGCTCACTACAGTCTCCCCATTAACTAGTAACAAACGCAGGGCGCATGCGCGAGCCGGGAAGTTCAAGCTTGCTGTAGAATCGGTCCCTACACATGTACGACACGTTTGCAACGCCCCGACTCAGGTGTCAATTTGTGGATTAAATAAAATAAAATTAAATATCTTTTTTTCTATATGTCCGTTTCTCCGTCTCCCGGGGAATTGACTTGAAAACACTATGAGGATTACTCAGTTAATTTTTGAGGACAAAAATCATGAAATTGGTGGTGTACGGGAATTTTTTATGGCCAAGTTTTAAGGCCAAAAAAATATGATTTTTTTCGAAATTTTTTTGACCAAAAATTCGACCCTAAAGTTTCGTTCGTAATTTTCTGATGAGTGATTTTACTCGCGCATGCTCATTGCGTTTGTTACTAGTTAATCTCCCCAACGTAATAATCTTGAGAAACGAAACATTCAAGCGGTGTATGTCATGAAAAAGATTTCATGTTGTTACAACTGCGTCGGCGGTCTCATATCTTCATAATTATTATTCCCTAAACGTGAAAAAGAAGGTCATGGAGTTGTTTTGATATTCAGCTTTCAGTTGTTTACGTTTCAAAACCAAAACTGAATTTCCCGGCTCGCGCATGCGCCGTGCGTTTGTTACTAGTTAATCTCCCCAACGTAATAATCTTGAGAAACGAAACATTCAAGCGGTGTATGTCATGAAAAGATTTCATGTTGTTACAACTGCGTCGGCGGTCTCATATCATAATTATTATAACGGATAGGTCTAAAAGAATAAAACACCAGTGGCTCCGGAGGGCGGGGGCTCAAAATTTTGGTGGCCACCCCCCCAATAACTTAGGCCATGCAGGCGCCATTGCCCCCCACACACCGTCATCGTCCCTATATCGCCGTCATAGGGCCAGCACTTTGTCTCGTTTTTGGCAGGTTTACATGGTCCAATAATCACAAGATGACTGACATGTGGTAACAAAGGAAGCAGTCACTGCAATTTGATTATGTCCCATATGATTGGCCATTCAAGACACCCCTGTGAATATACTATAGCGGCCTTTTCAAAATATAATACCTGTTTGCTTGACTGCATTGACAATTCCCGGGAACAATACACACAGTATATGCATTGGACAACAATAAGCATGATAAGTGATGATGTGCATACATCGTTCGTCTCGCACACTGCCAACATTTGATTGAATGGACTGTTGGCTACTGCGCCGTGATTACGGTGAAGGACACCGGTTCAAATCCTTTGTTTGGAGCCAATCGATAAAAGCATGCAGGGCCTCTATACCCATGTACAGTTTATCCCTTACATAACCTATGAGCGTGTTTATAGTGAGACAATCTTTCCGTTATTTGGCTAAACTACCGCGTAGTCTAGATTTGCAATGGTTAGTAAAACATAAACAAAATATAGACTGCGTGGCAGTCCAGCTAAATACCGCATAATCTGGCTCACTATAAACACGCTCTATGTCTTGAATAAGCTGGCAAAGTTATGTAATAATCGGATTAATACTATAATTATAGCAGTAGGTAAAAACAAGTTTTGAATAATCCGCGCTACAAAGTCCCATGCAGTGATCCCAGCGAAAGTGAAAAAAAAAATCAAATTGTTACGTTTATAAATTTTTTGAATGAAAAACAAATGGCAAAAAAAACAACAACAGGAAAACGACAGTATTGACGAAGTTGAAGCCACATTCAAATACATGTAGCTAATTTATATACTGTCAGTACCGTACCGGTATATAAATTACAGACTCACGTAAATGCATTATTTTTTTGTCTTAGACACACGGCTTTCGGCTGAACCACTGCACTGGCAAGCTATGTTAGCACATCTATGACAATGACGAAAGGTACAAAATCAGCCATACGCCTTTAGATAGCAGAAGACACCAAATTGGTGTTTTATGACCTTTGACATTCTTTTGTGGCGAGTGACATGGTCTTTCAATTCACGCCGAGTGTCCTTGACAGGTTTGACTATGCTTGTGTGGTCATGAACGAATTCAAAAGATAACCTCTGTCCCAATAATCCCAAGCAATTGTCTGAAACTGCTCCTCGGATCATAAGAACTCAGTCCTCAAATGATAGTCATAATAATGTCCAAAATATAAAATTACTGACTATCATTGAAGACTGAGTTCCGCAGTCTAATATCCAAAATCTGAATTTTGATGATTTTTACGATCGTCGGGATGAAAACAAAAATCAAAAAATCACTGAACGGGCCTTTAGTACAATACTAACCTTACCCTGGCAAAAAAAATCAAAGAAAAATAAAGAAAAAAATAAATAAAACAAGAAAAGAAAAAAAAAAAAGAAAAGAAAATTTACCAAATTAAGGGATCTGGAATGAGCGTTTTGAGCGTTTCGATAGTATTTTTTGTGGGACACGAGAGCACATCAGACATATCGAATTGCATTATGAATACGAAGAATGTCTTTCTGATATCAAATAATTTCATTGTTTGAAATTCACGATATAATACAAATTTTATGACAAATAATTAAAATTTGATATTTTTCACATTTTTGATATATAACAGTCCTCGAAGTAAATGATATATTCTTAAACAGTCCCTGGCATACCATACATGTATAGGCTTATATGTATAGTAAATTTGTCTGTTTTATCTGTTTTGTGCTGTTTAAGCAAATAGTTAAACATAATTTCCATAAAAATGCTTTTAATGTCAGATATGTCCCCTTTTAATTTTGAGCAGAACAAGTGAGGTAAAGCAAAGAAAATTGGAATTTGCTACTACTAGCGCCAATGAATGTTATATGATTGTAAAACGGTACGATCCTCTGTGTGTGGGGGTGTGTGCGTATGTGTGTCCTGCACGCGTATTTTTTTCTGCAACTATAACTGGGGACGCAATACGATACCGGTATGTTATAATAATCAAACTTACAAGAAAGATGGCTCTTGTCAAATCCTATAATTCTGTCAGAGAAAATATGCATATTTGCATTAAATTTTTAATTAATTGACCTAATTGATTAATTAATAAATATTTTATTTAATGATTTACCATAATTCCAAACATGTCAAACAATATGTCAAATTAAAGCTAATGAAATGCTTTATATATTGGTCAGAGCACATTTTGCAGAATGCATTTAGTATTTTAGTTACATGATTCCAAACATTCTATTCCAATTTTTGCTATACACGCATAGGAGCTGTACTTTTAATCAATAATTTCACTCCATTGTGTCAAAGTACTGTGCTCTCTGTTGGATCATGGAGTGACCAGGTCCTAGAGTGTGATGGTTTTGTAGCAGATGACAGTGCTCATTCAAGCCTGTCAAGGTCAGTTAGTAGCCACTTGCTGAATGGATGGCCATTATCAGCTATCAGTTTTGTACAAACAGGTGATGGACCAACTGAAGAGTTTCTCTCTACTGCTGGAATCCTGCAGGGCGACACATTGGCCGCTTACCTTTTTGTGATAGTGGTAGACTATCTCCTCAGACAGTCGATAGACACTGACAAGTCCAAAGGATTGACATCATGCCCAATAAGACGAGCAGAGAGAAGAACAAGTATCTAACCGATCTTGACTACGCAGATGACATAGCTTCAACAGCTACATTATCACAAGATGCCCAAGATCTTCTGTCATCTTTAGAAGATGCTTCCGCCAAAGTTGGCCTCTTTCTCAATTCCAAGAAGACAGAATATATGTGTATTAATGGAGATAAGAACCCAACTCCAATCCTTTCTCGGGATGGCACACAACTCAAGGAGGTGTCGGACTTTAAATATCTTGGTTCATTTGTTGCCGACAGCAAGAAAGACCTCCCAAATCTGATGGCTGATAGAGATTCCTGGAAAAGAATTGTAAACTCTTTCTCGGATGCGTCCGCAAGATAGATAGATAGATCAGCTATCAAAGAGATGCTTTGTGCAGCTGCCAATCACAGTAGAGGTTTGATAACATTTTGTTAAAACCCAAATGTGATATAAGGACAAAGCTGTGCATGTTGGTACTTAATTGTTTGGATTCTTATGTTGAAATTCCCTTGTATTAGTATTTTTTATGTGTAGTGTATATTGTTCATAAATTATATAGCTTTTTAAATTTTGGGCATTTTGCTCTGTTGCACTGTACCATTATGGAATTAGAGCAAATCAATTACCGACACAAGCAGGTATACAGTGTATTATTTTATTTTTATTTCGTATCTCAGGAGCACAGCTCACTTGGTAAGGCATCAGAATTTGGTACACGAGCGCTTCAAACTTTAAATTGGAAGGTGGTGAGTTCGAGCCTCATCACGGTCACATTAATTTTATAAACCAAATATTGTTCGAACATTTCATATTTGTTTTTCTTTTATTGTTTCTTTTCTTTGACTTTTTTTTTTTTCTTGTTTTATTTAATTTTGTCTTTATTTTTCTTTGATTCATATTGCCAGGGTAAGGAGAGGAGGGTACTAACGGCCCATTCAGTGATTTTTTCATCCGGACGATCGTAAAAATCATCAAAATTCAGATTTTGTACTAGACTGCGGAACTCAGTCTTCAATGATATAGTCAGTAATAATCTTTTGGTCATTATATGACTATCATCATTTGACGACTGAGTTCTTATGATACATCATCCGAAGAGCAGTTTCAGACAATTGCTTGGGATTGGTGGGGCAGAGGTTATCTTTTGAATTCTTTCATTACCACTGAAGCAGAGTCAAACCTGTCAAGGACACTCGGCGTGAATTGAACTGACCATGTCACTCGCAACAAAAGAATTTCAAAGGTCATAAAACATCAATTTAGTATCTTCTGCTAGTGGTTCAGCCAAAAGCCGAGTAGGCCTATTTAAGACAAAATAATGCATTTACGTGAATCTGTAATTTATATACTGACATAGGCCTATATATAAATTAGCTACATGTATTTCAATGGGGCTTCAACTTCGTCGATACTGCCGTTTTCTTGGGTTTTTTGCCCATTTTTTTCATTAAAAAAATTTATAAAAGTAACAATTTGATTTTTTTTTCACTTTCGCTGGGATCACTGAATGGGGCTTTTGCAACACGATATATTCAAACCTTGTATTCATCTACTGTTATAGCATTAATCCGATTATTACACAACTTCGCCAGCGTATTCAAGACATCAAATGCAAATAATCACCTAGATTATGACGTATCATACTGTAAATATGGCGGAGTACTCAAATTCATTCAACAAAACCATGATTACAAGCTATTGCAATCTACCGCGACAGCTCGTCACACACACATAACAAATGCACTATTCAGCATCGAAGTGGTTACGTAATCCTCTTGGTTACCGGATCACGCTATGTTGGTATGCCTTCGAGTGCCATATACTTTGTGTGGCGATTGTTTTGATCGTGGTTCATTACTCAAGAGCGTGATCCCGTTGACATAGTAACATTACGTAACTTTGATACTGAATACGATCAAATAGGTTGACGACAACGTTTGATTGAATGCACTGCATTGTGCCATGATTACGGTGAAGGACACCGGTTCAAATCCTTTGTATGGAGCCAATCAATAATTTCACGCACATCCTCTATTATTGCCCAATTATTGCCCGGGATGATTGCACGCTGTAAAAGAGCTATTGTTATAATGTTTGATGAAATCGTGTTTAACTATTTGCTTAAGAACGTCACAATACAGATAAAGCAGACAGATTTACTACATGTGGTACATGTATATACATATAGGGAATGTGTGTGAGTATTACCTAATTATAATAGGGGCGTATCCAAAAATGAATTCACGCCCCTTTCAAATGTGGAGCCAAAGTGCAGGCCCTATGGTTAAAAATTGCCGTGATAGTAGGATGAATCCTCACGTTTTTCAACAGCTACGCATGGTGATTTTGTTCGAGATAGGCCGAGCGAGTCAGGCTAAGCATACAATTTGAGATTTTGAGAGCCTGTCACACTGTTTTTACGATTTTCGCATGATCAGTATATGGCTTGCCGTAACCGCCACAACGTGGAGCTGCTACGCGTAGCTTACTTTTCGCTTCGCGGAGCTAAATTGACCAATCATGTTAGATCTTTTCATTACGCGGAGCCAGTGGATGCATCCTCGTTCCAGAGAGAAAACTCTTCCCAAAATTAATGTTTACTATGGGGATTTTAAATGAATCGAATGTAAATAAACCACGACCATTTGTACAGGATCAATACCATTGTTTGATTAGTGTATAGTCAATGTTACCTTGCAGATTTCACACCACCAAATAGAATTATATGGTTGTGCGCCCTTAATTTCACTTCTTAGAAAAACCCATGGATTCTCAATTTAAGCATTAAAATGAGCAGAAATTTGCATAATTTTAGCCAAATTTGGATTGGTCATGATTAGTAATACTATTTCCTGCAAGTGTACCACAGATGGGCGAGATCAAATAACTTTTAATGATTTTAAGCAGCCTTTTCTTTACAGAAACACTGGCATGGTTTTGCCTGTAAAATAGGCAATTCCCAGACATCGTAGAATTCGAGGGCCAGTCGTAAAAAATAATGACGGTCAACCTATATTTTTTCCCAGCCAGTGCAGAGGATCAGGCAAGGGCTGATTTCAACCATCATAGCTGTCGTTTAAAACTGAGTCGCTCCTGTGAAGAAAAAATGACGTTTTCTTAAGGCAAATTTAGCACATATCTCTATGGGACTCTGATTTGGTGGTGTGAGATCTGCATGCATGTGTCATGTGTGTGGCGTGTTTGTTTGTTTGTTTGTTTGTCTACTGTGTCAGGCCAGGATCACTGACACCCACGGTACTGATATTGTCATACTATCACGGTGATCATATTGTTGAATGTTGTTGACTTTAAAATAATGCAGTCATGTCTACAGTAGAATTCACCACGACCTTTGAAGGACTTAAAACCCATTAAAAGCTATTAAACCAAGATAACACTCAATGAAAACAGCTCAACTATGTTACATCAGATCTTCTCTGGTTAAATACACACTGCACTTCTTGTGTCTGTTTTACCTGTGCAATGAGCAATGAGCTGGTATTATAGTTTCAGTTGGGTGAACGATTATACAGCGAACGCAAGGTAACAATACTGTGTGGGCTTTTGTTTACGAAATGAGACAATAGTCTGCTTATTGTTAACCAGCGTTCTTGAAAATGAGAAGCATAATGGTTTGCAGACTTAACACGGTTTAGAAATAATATTTTTTGGTGTTATCTGTCGTTTACATATCCTTCCTAAAACACAAAAGTACCAATATTTCCAAACACCTAAATTAGCTAAAAATTAGGACATGTTACAAAACTATATTTTCTAGAATTTCAGAGAATACTTTAAATATTGGCCGGTTATTTTTACACAGTGACGTCAACTAGGCAATGGCCTATACTTCTAACATACACTATTTGTAGAGGTCACGCGTCAATGGTGAGCGCACTGAGTATTGTGTATAGGAAAACGGACAGTAAACTACAGTATGTATGGCCTACTACTAGTATATAAAGTAAATCCGAACTGGTTTGCTGAAGGTCGAATTCCGCAGGCCACACCGCGCAAGTTATACAAATTAGCTCCCGGCGATACACTGCAGATCGCAGAACTGTGTGCATGGTTTACCACCACTCTGCCTAGCTATATAGTTATGTACAATACTGTATGAGTTTCTTATGAGTGCATGTCCATCTTAAGTCGGTTCGTACTTTTCATAAACTACTTTTTGAATCACAACTTTCGTGACCGAGGATATCTTGCAACTACGTGACGCTCGTCTGGCAAATTCTTAATGAATAAATTCGCTTCACGTAATGAGTAAGTCGTACTTGATTGGTCAGTTTTACCTCCGAGTAATGAAAAACTCTAACATGATCATGATTGGTCAATTTGGCTCCACGGAGCAAAAAGTCAGCTACGCGTAGCAGCTCCACGTTGTGGCGGTTGCGGCCTACCATATCAGAATCCCATATGATATTTCTATTGCAAGAAAATTTTATCATAAATCACATGTTTTATCTTAAATACACTAACTGGAAATTAAATACACTAATTCAGGGCTGTCAACTCTCACGCATTGGCCGTGAGTCTCACGCATTGGGTCACTTTCTCACGGTCTCACGCCAAGGTAGTATAATCTCACGCCAAGGTAGTAAAGCTCACGCAAAAAGCTGGAAAATGAGTAAAATCTCACGCATCGTCATGAATAATTTGTTGCTCCTAGACCCCCCCCCCCGCTTTTCACATTCTCGAGCGCCGTGGCTCAAATAATCATGGTACAAAATGAACATTGAGTCGGCAAATCCGGTACATCTCTGTCTCACGCCAAGCAATTCCAAAAAGTTGACAGCCCTGCACTAATTAGTGAGGACCGGTATTTTGCTGTGGATATGTTTAACTGCAATTTCGCGGTAAAAAATTTGAAATCCTGGGTAAAAATTGTAATCATATTCAACTCTTTGAGAAAATATTTATATAAAGGAATGCATGTAAAATCCAGCTGCAATACAATGTACATTATTGACACACTATCACTCTCTTTATCTACGTCAATAATAGAATATCGATTTCAATCGAATTGAATACATTGCTCAGTTTTGAGTTTGTAGTTGACTACTAAGCGACCTAAGCGATCGATTGCTAGCCAATCGGATAGAACTCCTTTTCTTGCGTTCGGTGAAATACCAATCGCCCGTCGCTCACCAACGGAGTATTAAATTTATATTTATCGTAGCACGTCGACACTGTGCCCCAATAATTTATGCGCCTGTCACACTACACCGAATAGGTCTTCCGTACAAGAAACGGATGGTATTTTAGTGAATCCGTTGTTGTTCGTCAATGATCGTTTTATGTTCTTTTTATGTCCTGCTATCCGCCAAATGCGTTTCGTGTTAGGTGATGTTCGTTAAGTCCGTCGGCAAGTTTTGTGCATGCACAAAACTTGAAACGGAGTGTACCGAATACACATGTTCGGTATTTATCCGATGTGTGTTCGTATGGTGCTGCATATTGCCGGAGTTTGTTCGCTCTCCTTTCGTTCATGTTCGTTCTTTGTTCGTTGCACTCGGCCCGTGTTCGTTGCAAATACGTTCCTGTGAGGCCTTCACCACCGGATAGCATATTTTTGCATTCGGTGATGTACGTTGACCAAGACCGTGTTAGTGTCACACTACACCGGATCGGTCTTCCGTATAAGAAACGGATGGTATTTTAGCAAATCCGTTAGTGTTCGTCAATGTTCGTTTTATGTTCTTCATATGTCCTGCTATTATCCGCCAAATGCGTTTCGTGTTAGGTGATGTTTGTTTAGTCCGTCGATAATACGTTTCAAGTTTTGTGCATGCACAAAACTTGAACGGAGTGTGCCGAATACACATGTTCGGAAGTTGTCCGATGTGTGTTCGTACTGTTCTGTATATATACCCTGGGTTTGTTCGTTATTCTTTCGTTTATATACCGCAGGTGTTTGCAAGGTTTCGCAGGCGCTTGTGCCGGATGTAGGCCTATGGCGAACATGTGCCTCGATCATGGGGGGGGTGGGGAAGGGGGTGTGACGCAATATCATATTTCCCCAGTACTTTAGTGACTGACAAGTAGAACAAAGGGGAAAGGAGAGAAAAAGAAAAGAAAGTGAGAAAAATTGAAGAGAGAAGAGAAAAGTTCAATTGCACGTAATTTAGTAGGCCTATGCATGTAAGTAGTATTGAGGGAGGGGCACTTTCTGAAGGGTAGAGGACGCAATATCAAATTCCAAATATTCCAATATCAAATATCAAAGTTTTAGTGAAAACATGGAAAAGGTTAAATTGTACGTTATTGAGTAGGCCCAGGATAGTATATAGTAAGCCTAAGTATAGGCCTGTGATTATTATAGGCAGTGCTTAAATGTGGTTCCTTGGCCCAAAAGCCTGTGAAAATTACTGCCGGCCCGTCGATATGTAGGGCCCGTGACATTTTGTCACCAAAGTCAGTATTTAAGACGGACTTAGGTCTATTACTGACTTTAACATATTAATCCATGCATGCTTTACCTGAAATTACGAGTCTGAAGTCTTATATCTAAGTGTCAGTGGATCAGTGTAACATTTTAAAATTTGCAAATTCAGTTCGGGCCTTCTTTATTTTTTGTTTAAGGCAATAATAGTGTAAAAATGATGCACCAAAAACAATTTTCCATTTTTAAAACTAAATTTTTACACAATAGGCCTAGGCCTAATAATGTAAATAGGCCCTACAGTCCCCATGCAAATGGCTTCAATGACCTTCATTTTGAAAAATGGACAAGTCGTCCTTTTGCTTCTGCTATGGACATCCACGTGTTATTTTTAAAACAATTGTTTATATTATACAATAATGGTGAAAACTTTTCAATGGCTTCAATTAGGCTTTCGTTTCACCAATTTGCGGCTGTTTCAAACTAAAATAGTACCCAATAATAGTGCTAAAATTGATCCAAAAAATGACAAATGGCTTCAATTGGGCCTTCATTGTCCAAAGGTTTCTCACCTCTATTGCCCCCGGACGCTGGTTGCCCTGATTATATCAGATTTGTAGCCCTTTTGTACTTATTAGCCAATATTTGACCATTTTCGTCAAAGTTTTCCCCTTAAAAGTTGTCTTTCCCCACTTTGTTCACCCTCTGAAAAAGTGCTTGCTACGCCACTGCCTCTAAGTGGTCAAAAACCCTCTCAAACACCCTCTCCTCCCCCACTTTTCTGATAGGGTGGACGTTCCTGTTGGCCACGGATTCGCCGGTCATTTGTCGGACGTTGAACGATTGAATATAAAACGCCTGCAGGATTATTAGCGGCCACAACGCATAGAGAGACGAACGGGAATCGGACCCCCAAATCCGGACATTTTTCGGACGTTGACCCCAAATCCGGTCATTTGTCGGACGTTGAACGATCGAATATAAGACGCCTGCAGGATTATCAGCGGCCACAACGCACAGAGAAACGAACGGGAATCGGACCCCCAAATCCGGTCATTTGTCGGACGTTGAACGATCGGATATAAGACGCCTGCAGGATTATTAGCGGCCACAACGCATAGAGAGACGAACGGGAATCGGACCCAAAATCCCACCGAATCTTCTGCCGGACTGGTGATTTTTCCACCGAATAAAATATTTTTGTATTCGGTGATGTACGTTGATCCAGTCCGTCGTAGTGTGACAGACCTATTAGCATCTGCACACGGACACAAACTGCTATGCAATGTTGACAGAGATTTTTCCCAGGGGGGGGCATATTCGTTTATATGACTTCCTAGTAGGAATAGGCCTACTGGGCCCTTTTCAACTAAATATATTCATTTCATCTATAAAATAAACCTTTTATCTAAAAAGCCACTCTCACGTCAGTGGTGTTTATGTCTATAATTATTTTTCAAATACTGTAAGCGTAATAAATGTTATGCACAATCATCAGTGGCGTAGAGTTATAGGGACAGCATAAGCCCCCCTTCCCAATCGATCTGAAATTTTTAAAAATACCACAGGAAAATTGCCGAAAAAAGGCTTGTGTCCGCCCCCCTCATCCGCAGACCCGGAGGCCCTCCCATTCCCCCCTCCCCATCATGGTCGGTTCCCCCAGTGTGATGTCCCACACTAGTACGCCACTGACAATCATAGACGTAAATCCCAGGGGGTGTGGGGGAACTTCTGAATCACCCTCCCAAAATTTTGATAAGGGGTGGTGGGTCATACAATCATCCCCCATATTTGGACATTATTATGTTTTGATGAATCCAAGTTTGTGAAAATATTGGAGCCAACACATAATAATGATAAAATTGGATGCTTAAGCCCAATATTTATTGGTCTCGCTATGAGTTTTAAAATATTGGACTCGACTACATCTTGTCCAATATTTTAAAACTCATAGCGAGACCAATAAACATGGGCTCAATCGACCCAATTTTATATCATAGTCGGGCTGATTTTATATAGCACTAATCTAAAATACATGTCATATCATATGTCAATGGAAGAAATTCTCGTTCAGGGCACATGACATAGAAGAGGATGTGTGGTAAATCGAATAAGTGAATGATCAACTCGCGGCAAACAGAAACTCCCATTTTTTTTGCGGAGAGGAGAGATAGCCCCAAAAGTAACTTGAGCCCAAGATAATAACTTGCGAGTAACCATGGTAACTGAATGCCCTAGATATTAACTTGGGGCAGCCAGATAGTAAATCGGACCCCCGGATAGTAATATGGGGTCGGACATAGGGACTGTTCAGTGAACAGTGTTCACAAACACTTGTTGGGGGGGCTGATGCAAATAAAATTAATCGCGAAAATATTTCGCCCCCCCTCCACTTTTCAGACCTTTTTGACATGAAAATTATGGATCAACCCCATAAAAAAGCATATAAACTAAATTTTCCCATGAAAAATTGTGGTAATTTTTTTCAGGGCCCCTTTTTGCATCAGGCCCCTAACAAGTGTTTGTGAACGGTTCCTTAGTATCTTGGGGTCCAAGTTACTATCTCGGGTCTCAAGTTAATCGGGTCTCCAGACTCGGGGCCCTGTCCAACTATATCGGATCCGATCTTGGACTTCCAAGTTATTATCTCTGGGCCCAAGTTAATTACTATTAGGACTCCAAGTTAATATCTCGGACCAGCCTAACTTACTTCTCTGGGTCCTGAGATAGTAACTCAGAGCACTGAAATATCAACTTGGACCCCGAGATAGTAAGTCGGGGTCCCGAGAAAGTAAGTCCGGCCTAAGATACAGTGGCGGTGCTACAGGGGGGACAAGTTTTCTCCCCCCCCCCCAGTTTGCCATCCCCCCACTTTTGAGGAAAAAAACCCTAAATTACGTAAATTCCCACATTTTGCAGCAAATTTGCGCAAAATTTGTAGATTTTGCCCTCCCTGAAATTCACTTTGCCCGCCCCCCCCCCCGAAAAAAATTCCTGGTGCCGCCACTGCCAAGATACTTACTGGGGCATGAATTAACCTATCATACCCTGCACTTGTATTACATTAAATCAATGTCACTAATATAGACATGCCTTTTCATTATTCTCTTTCAGAGCACACAGGAAGGGACGTGTAGTTATTGAGCAAGTCAATGGGTAGATCAAGCAGAAGTTCCCGTGCATAAGGATGGCACCAGATCGCGCCTGCAGAGTGATAGTAGCTTGCTCCGTGCTATTCCAAATAGCCAAAGTTACGGTGTCTGATCTCCGCCAAACTCCCCTTTTATAATTCATCTCCCCAAATTTTCAGTTTTCCCCTTTTTCAAATATTTCCCCTTTTAACTTTCCCCTTTTCAAATAGTTCCCCCTTTTCGACTTTCCCCCTTTTCAAATAGTTCCCCCTTTTCGACTTTCCCCCTTTTCAAATAGTTCCCCCCTTTTCGACTTTCCCCCCTTTTCATATAGTTTCCCCATTTTCGAATTTCCCCCTTTTCATATAGTTTCCCCATTTTCGAATTTCCCCCTTTTCATATAGTTCCCCCTTTTCATATAGTTTCCCCCTTTTCGAATTTCCCCTTTTCATATAGTTTCCCCCTTTTCGAATTTCCCCCTTTTCATATAGTTTCCCCCTTTTCATATAGTTTCCCCCTTTTCGAATTTTCTTTTCACCTTTTACATAATACCATTTTACAGATTTTTACCCCATTAAAATAGTTTATCCCTTACTTTTTATTCCTTTTTTACACCCTTTTTTTATTCCCCTTTTCACGATGCGTAGGCTTTACCAGTAGGCACGGACCATCTATAGTACCGTGCATTCACGTCCCATGTACTTCGATATTGAAATAGGTCCGGCCTACACGTTGAAAGCACGTGATTGGCATTTAAATGGCATTTAAATATCAGCTCAATTGGAGCATTTTTGACAACTTGACCTTTGACCCCTTTATGACCCCTTAATGACCTTAAGTGAATATTAAAATATTCTAAACATGTTTAGAATGTCATAAGCATCATTGCATATAAATTTCAGCTCGATTGGAGCATTTTTGGTTAAAATGACCTTTTTGACCCCTGTGACCCCTTGGATGACCTCTGATTTTAGGAAATATTTTTATTATATTCTTTACTTCTTTCTCTTTTATTTTACACCACTTGTGGGTTCATACCTTCGTGGCATTTAAAGATATGTCCATTTTAGACCAAATGGTTGGTAAGTAAGTAAGTAAGTAAGTAAGTAAGTAAGTAAGTAAGTAAGTAAGTAAGTAAGTAAGTAAGTAGGTAGGTAAGTAAGCAAGTAAGTAAGCAAGTAAGTAACATACACTCATATAGGCTGATACCATTTCATGGTTCAGCAAAATGACTAGGCTTAAGGGGGTACTACACCCCTGTCCAATTTTGCGCCTATTTTTGCAATTTTCTCAAAAATTATAGCACATTGGTGACAAGTAAGATATGTATATTATAGGGGCAAGGACTACAACTACTGTACTGAAAATACAGCAACACAAAGCAAGTAGTTATTGATTTATTGATCAAATATTGGTTTTCCTCATTTTGACTGTAACTCCACAACTGTTGGCTGTGCTGAAATAAAATTTCCAGTGCAGTAGTTGTAGTCCTTGCCCCTATAATATACATATCTTACTTGTCCCCAATGCGCCATAATGTTTGAGAAAAATGCAAAAATAGGCACAAAATTGGGCAGAGGTGTAGTACCCCCTTAATTGCTACTTAATTCTTCATCTAACATATAGGGCCTACTAATTCTTTTGGGATTTTTGAGGCGTGCACCACTGACCGAAGTCCCTGGTTCATTTGTCTGGTCAATTGAATATACGCCATAGAGCCTTTGATTAGAAAGCACATTTTTATTGTTAACGGGATTGTTGACAAACAAAGAATAGCGAAAATTACTCGGAACTGGCTTAAAAATAAAGTTGCATAAAATCACACAGCCACACTTGTCATAAATATGCAATGCCCATTTTGTCCAGGCCCGTTTTATAAATGTATGCTTTTATTGTCATTTCACTGTTAAGACCGCTTGTTTTAAACTTTGGTGCTAACTTTAAAAAAAACCTTTTGAATAATTATATAGCACAAACAATTCTTATTATCTAGGCTTCTGTAACAATGGCAGCCAGTTGTTTGTTGTCTCTGACATATGCCTGTTTATAGACAAGTTCTTCACAGACTTTCAAACATCATTGCTATGAATTTGACCAGCATAAATATTTATGAATGCCATTTCACCCGTTTAACATTCTGAAGACCATTTGGTTTATCAATCATATCGGATTTGCTCTTTGTACAGCCCCTCTATAAACGTGCATAAAAGTTGACGGATCCCTAACCCATTGAATTTAGCGGCGCTTGCACAACAGGCTATAAATCTACCTACGTTGGTATCCAAATTCATGTAGAACGCCTTTCCAATAATGGATGTAGCGAAATGAGCTCTAGTGAGTGCACGGTACTCTCCAGGGTCCAGGCTTACTGGTAAAGCCTACGCACGGAAAAACGGGGAGTACCCAAACAAAAAGGAGTATTAAAAACAAAAAGGAGTATTATTTAAAAGGGAGAAACTATTTAAAATGGGAACCTATTTGTGAAAAGCGGGAGGAAAGTTAAAAGGGGATTATTTGTAAAAAGGGGGAACTATTAATTTTACAAAATGGGTGAAAATAAAAAGGGTATTATTTGTAAAGGGGGTAATTTGAAAACGGGGAAACTATTTGAAAAGGGAAATTAAAAAAGGGGAAACTATTTGAAAAGGGGGAGTCGAAAAGGGGGAAACTACATGAAAAGGGGGAAAGTCGAAAAGGGGGAAACTATTTGAAAAGGGGGAAAGTAGAAAAGGGAGAAACTACAAAGTTTGAAAAGGGGGCAAGTCGAAAAGGGGGAAACTATTTGAAAAGGGGGAAAGTCGAAAAGGGAGAAACTATTTGAAAAGGGGGCAAGTCGAAAAGGAGGAAACTATTTGAAAAAGGGGAAAGTCGAAAAGGGGAAACTATTTGAAAAGGGGGGTAAGTCGAAAAGGGGGGAAAGTCGAAAAGGGGGAAATTATTTGAAAACGGGGAAAGTTAAAAAGGGGGAAATATTTGAAAAAGGGGGAAAGCATTTCGCAAAAAGGGGGAAAACTAAAAATTTGGGGATATGAATTATAAAAGGGGGAGTTTGGCGGAGATCAGACACCGTACAAAGTCATCAAGGAGCCTCATCTCAGGCCTGAGCGTCCATTAGTTGATGTGGAAGTACCAGACTATAATGGTCCAGGAAATGAACGGGGGAATGCTGCTAGGGCACGTATGGCTGTAATCATATCCAACAACAGGAGAGCTTAATTATTTTTTCTTATTTCATTCTTCATACTGCAATGAGAATCTTATATAATAACACTAAAAGGACAAAGCTCATGAAATGGTCCACTAACCTTTAACTGTCTTTCATAGCTAACATCCCCACCAAACATGTGTAATTTCCATTGTTACCAAAGTAGCAGAATGTCGTCTCAGGACAAAATTCAGGCAAAACTCTGATGATTTCACACCACCAAATAGAATTATATCGTTGTGCGCCCTAATTCACTCAATTTAAGCATTAAAATGAGCAGAAATTTGCATAATTTTAGCCAAATTTGGATTGGTCATGATTAGTAATATTATTTCCTGCAAGTGTACCACAGATGGGCGAGATCAAATAACTTTTAATAATTTTAAGCAGCCTTTTCTTTACAGAAACACTGGCATGGTTTTGCCTGTAAAATAGGCAATTCCCAGATATCGTAGACTTCGAGGGTAAAAAATAATGACGGTCAACCTATATTTTTTCCCAGCCAGAGGGATCAGTCAACGGCTGATTTCAACCATCATAGCTGTCCCTTAAAACTAAGTCGCTCCTGAAAAAAAAAAATGACGTTTTCTTAAGGCAAATTTAGCGCATATCTCTATGGGACTCTGATTTGGTGGTGTGAGATCTGATTATGTAGGGGTACACGTGTGTTTGTGTCATATTTGTTTATGTTGTGTCATATGTCTGTATATTTCAAAGAAGCAAAGACAACAATTTGACACCATACACATCTATTTGTGTTTTGTACGTTATTAAAGAAATATATTTATTAAGCAATGAAACAATATTACCACATTCAGCTTACTGTCTTGCCAGTCTTTAATAAGTCTTCTACAGTCGTGTCCACACGTTCGGACACAAGTCACTTATTTCCGGACCTTACATCGGCAATAGCGCTGTCTGACGTAAGGTCTGGTAATAAGTGACTTATGTCCGACCGGTTGGTCACGACTTTTGAGATACAAGATTCACATACAATATGTAATGTGACCTGATCTAACCAGGCCAAAGAAAGCAATCTTGAATATTGAGTTATTATCAGCATCAATTGCACAAGTGCATCCTTATCATATTGGTAGTATTGGTTTAACAACCTATTTAACACATGTATCTAAATATCACTATTGCCATCTTTGGTCTGATTAGATCAGATATAGTCACACAATAAACCTGTGATATTTACACCTCCACCAGGAATGAAACAAACTCATTGCAAATAATATAAATTGCTTTCTGCAGATTTATATATTTTTATGTTGCACACAATACCGGTTTATACCCTGGAAAACAGTCATCCACATAAGACCACACCCCACATAAAAACACCACTTTAATATCCAATATCGCACACTCATTACATTTATAACCACAACCCAATCCCCACACACTCACAGCATATAACCACAATCTCCCCACATTTATAACCACATAAAAAACACTAACATACATGTAATCACTTTTCAAATGTGTCCAATATGTCATACACTCATCACATCTATAACGCCATAAGCCCATAACATACACCCTCTCACACACCCCAACATTCCACACATCCACCCCTTGACACACACCTGCACTCCCACAATCACCCACCACAAATCCTCCTTCCTTCCCTCACACCCATCCAGCAGTATACCAATGTGCAACAACGACAGCTCACAAAGCATACTGTTTGGTACTATAAAGAGAGAATATGGGCTGCCACTCGGAAACAATAGAATTATAAAGAGGGTTTAGTTTAGGTTGCAGGGTTAGGGTATTAGTTAGGGCATGTCATATGGATGGAATTGGGTTAGGCTATAGAGTTGGGAATATGGTTAGTTAGACAGCAGGTGAACAAAGATACACAGAATGGCAGCCAAAGGCTAGAAACAGGAGGAGAGGAAGAAAACAATAAGACTTTTGGAGAGATGACATCACCAGCTTCATGAGTACAACTGCTGAGGCAGCAGTGGCAAGGAATAGAAAATGCTGGAGGGCTTCATGGGAGTGGTGAAACAGATTCTGATGATGAGTGAGTGTGTGAGCGGGGGAGTGAGTGAGTTAGTGAGTGACTTAGTGAGTGAGAGGTTGGGAATTGTGTTAGGTTATATGGTTGGGATTAGGATAAAAATGTTGCACTGAGAAAATAAAGGGAGAGTTAAGGCAGTAGAAAAGAAAATGTGGCATCACAAAACATGCTTCCTTATCTAGTACAGTACACCCATGTGCTCCCATTGTTCGGAAAAGGATTGAGGAGAAGAAAGATGATGAGAGAAGATAAAATAGTAGAATAATAGTAGTAGAAAATGAAATGGAGGAAGAATTTGAAGTAGAAGATGAAGTAAACGAGAAAGCTTTAGAAAAAAGAACAAGAATAAGAAGTGTAGTATATATAGAATTCATGGACATAGAAAGAGAAGGAGATGATGAAGAAAAGGTAGAAGAGAAAACAAGTACAGAGAAAAAGGGAAAGAACAATGAAGGGGTGAAGTAAACAGAAGACAGTAGAAGAAAAAAGATGAGTGAAAAGGAGGAGACACAAGTGTACAAAGATAAACAGGAGGACAAATCATACAAGAGCTCATTCAGTATGCTTTGTGAGCTAAAATGCTTGTGCCTAAACACAACAATTCATAGTATTTTGCAATAAGTTTGTATATCTAATACTAGTACATCTAATATTTTTTTGCACATTTAGAACACATACTAAGTAATGTAGTAACTAACCCCTACAATGAATAAGCAAGACACTGCATTTTGTAGAATTTTATAAGCTTCATGTCTAGAGAGATAAGGAATTCCAATGCAAATTTTGTCCAATTTATCAATCATAGTAAGGTACTTCAGAAAATGTTACAAATTTTTTTGGTCCTCGACGTATCTTTAAAAGTCCCTTTAATATTTACTTGTGAGCTGCTTCAACAAGGCAAGAAACAACTCGTATTTTTCGACATTTGCATTTTTTTGATATAAAACACCAATAAAATAACACCAAAATTATATTTATAGCATATATACTGTGACCAATTGCATCAAAAGGATGGACTGTGCAAGAAAATGACTTGACAGATACGTTAAGAAGAAATTTATAAGCTTTAGTTTGGAACACATCACTTTTCAAAATTGATCAAAGCATTTATTTTTATAACTGAACATATGTCGCAATTTCTTTTGAAGTTCTTTACTTTTTCATACATTAAGATCTATATATCTTGAAAAGTAGTCCACCTTTTTCATGTAACTGGTCACATAATTTTCAATAAAAACAAATTAAGTCAGATTCATAAAATCTAGTGCTGCAAACACTAAAAACAAACCAAAACCAAAAAAACCACATCACAGCTCGTTAATTGAGCAAGATCCATCATAATTACATACAATTTGTTGACATCATAGGTATGATTATTAACATATCGCCCATGAATATCTATCTAATTTAGTGTCTTAATTAACCTTTTCGGTAAATCCCATACAAGCCTTTGCGAGTAGACCTGAGATGTCGTCATTTGACATCACGCCGATGTGCACATTTGTTTAGTGAACATCGCTACTGCGCATTTCAAAGCCGTGAAGTGCGCAGTAACAATGTACGCATCGGCGTTGCGTCAAATGACGACATCTCAGGTCTACTTTAGTCTGTATACCTTTCTCAAATCAGTAATTTAGATATTGTTTTTATAAATGTAATAAAGTATACATTTTAAGAAAGGAAATGATGAAAGGAATCCAACTAGCATAATAGATTCCTGCAAAAATTAAACAGTTTTTGAGAATATCTCAAAATCTGATTTCACTTTACTGACTCGAGGAATGTATACAGACTATCGCAAAGGCTGATGGGATTTACCGAAAAGGTAAATGGAACAATTATATGTAATTATTAACATATCACTCATGAATATTCATCATTATTATAATAATACTACAATGAATAAACCATAGTGATATCCATTTGGGATTCAATCATGTTTCATTGTTGTTCATCATCGTTTGACACCGATGTGTTCGTGTGTGTGTGTATGGGGGAAGGGGTCATAAGTGTTCAGCCCAAGATAGAGGGTCACTAAATTTGTCATATTTGGGACTGCCTTCCTAAGAAAATTACAGCTCAGCATCTTTTTTTGTCATGTCATCATAATTGACATGAATTACATCTGTAATTACATACTCATCATGATGTTTAATTTATAAGTACTGAGCTCTTTTCTGATTTACATTATCATTGGTCACATACATTTACACTTGAATCACTCATGATTATTTACACATTAGGCATATCAATAAGACATAGCATATACATATCACCAGACCAAAGCCTATCTTTTTATCAACATAATACATTAATAGGTGACTCAAAAAAATGCAATGTACATGTATATAATTATGCGTGATCAAGATTATGATTTAAAAGTGGTGGTTTTGTAAGTAGGCGAGTAACTTTGTTATACATTCAAGGGTTAAAAGCCACTCATTAATTAAAAAGAAAGTTTAACATGCTTTGCTTGTTTGAGGCACAGTAGTTCAAGCAACAAGTTCAAAAATGTTAACATAATCAAAAGCTTGTTTTGTATCATTACTTGTTAGGACCGATTATGGTGGCCTGGTGAAATTAATCTCATTTAAGGGGTGTATAGTGAACATCTTGGGTCACGCATATCATGTACATGTACACAGAAGTAGAATATGCAAATAAACACGTTAATCAGGATTCTTTTTAAGTACATACAAAAAGATATTTATAAACAAAATTCGTTATTGCCTCATTAAAATCTGGCATGGCCCTGCATACATCATGCATGTTTATAAACTATTATTTACACTATCATGACTATAATTTTCAGCATGGTTTTTCAGTGGTCTGCCGATTTGACGCTGTTTATGGCATAAACACTGGAGTGGGGTTCTGATTGGCTAATTGAATCACGTCATCATCACATCGGCACCTCATTCGCTGGTCAAGTAGTCCATACAGGACCAACGCAATATTTAGCACTAATAATCAACGCCGTCAGGCGTTGGTCCTTATAGATTGGTGCGCTACCCCCAGCAGCGCAATCGAATTACCATAAGCAGTGACCTGAACCAACCCAGTTAATGACAACGTAATAACTCCAAATATGGTTGGTAACCCCGCCCATCATTTAACCGCATCTGTTATGTAACTGGGACGAGTACGCTAGTCATCTCAATCGATTGATTTTGAGATTGCATGGATCAAAACACTTCACACTTTAAAGTACCTTGGCCTAAATCGTGATATCATATTGATTTATTTTGTAAAACCAGTGTCATTATATTAGTCTGGTTCTATTTTGGAAATGTGCTTATATAAGCATCAAGCGGCAAGTTGGAACTCCGTGACCCTCAAAAAAGACCCAAAAGACCCTCAAACACCCTACATACTCATAGTCATATAGGAGGCAAAAAATTAAACATGCTCCAAATTCACTAAAAACATGTCAAATTATTTGTCTGGGTCTAAGGATCACAGTGTAACATATTTGCACGTAGGACACATTTGTTACCAAGTTTTGAGGCTCGACAGGTCCAAGGTCAATTTGCATGCTAGGGGTGAAAAATTAAAAGTTACTCCGATTTTCGAAAAATGGTTGCAAACTGACATTCTTCAAGTTCAAGGGATTCTTAGATTAATCACTCAATCGTTGGTTCATTCAACCAACCAATAAAGTATTCAACAAACAATCAAGAAAACAATCAGAATTATTTAATGAATTGATTGATTAATCATTTAATTGATATGGTCATCCTATCAATCAATATAATATAATAATATAAATAGAATCACAATAACTTATTAGATTGATATGAATTAATAGTCAGTCAAGCATTAAACTACTCAACAAGCATCAATTGATAATCATTCGTTTGATCAATCGATCAATTATGATTATTAACAAATTACATTGTAGTCTCGTAATTAATGTACCGTATCTTGGTGTTAAAATATCAATCAATTAAGTAATCGAGTCAAGCAACCACTCAATTTATAATCAGTCTCTCAATTGGTAGGTCTTCATGTCTTACACTAGGATCCACAACATGCTCATCTAATGAGGGCACAATTCTTTAACCCCAATACATTTGTATATTCATTGAATGACCTTTGAAAATTTGGGTACAAAAACTCATACTCTGCAACTTGAGGTCAAATTTGCACTATTGAGTATTTAATTGAGGTTATTGAACTTTGTCATTGGGATGAAAATCATGGTATTATACCCCTTAAAGTAAATAAATGAGTGAAACCCAAAGTTTTTATGAAGCGTGTGTCCTCCAATTCTATATTTTTCTTAAACATGTTAAACGAATAGGCCAACTTTCACAATTAATAGAGGTTGTGCATATGACGTAAATCATACCGTAAATATGGTGGACTCCTCAAATCCATTCAACAAAAGCATGATTGCAATCTACCGAGACAGTTCGTCTCACACACATAACAAATGCACTACATGTACGATCAAATAGGTTGATGACAACATTTGATTGAATGGACTACACTGCCCAATGATTACGGTGAAGAACATCGGTTCAAATCATTTGTTTGTAGCCAATCAATAATTTCAAGCACAACCTCTACAAAAATAGTAACGAATCGTGGTTAACCAGGACAATATTAAATGTAGTGATGACAAAAGGAACTGATTGTGTGCTACCTACAGGTCAGTGAACTGAGGGTAAAACCGAGTATATTATAATAGCATTAACACATATGCAACTGAAGAGGATTAATAATCAATTTTGTTACGCAATACTGGTGTCAATCCCAAGCTAGAAGCTAGTGTTCTGGTACCAGGTAGGCAAGCCACACCTACTGACAGCTATTGATGATATTCAGTCGATCGGATTGGCTGAATATCATTAGTAGCTGTCAGTAGGCGTGGTTAATCAGTTTGACATTTCCCCCGACTTTCCGGGAAGGATTTGTCGAATGTAGAAGGACCCACGCCTGACATGAGAAATACATCAATATGATGTACATACAACACTCATGTATTTGATACCACAACAAATCTCTCTATAGTGCTGCCTGAAATAACACATCATCAAAAGTTTAAGGTTCATTCTCAGGTCCCTGGTTCATATCCTAGAGAATGACACTTCTTCCAGTGTATATGGCGATACATAACTATAGCACTATTATAATAGTAATGTCAATCTTCACAGGCAAATATTCATGGGAATTTCTTCCAGTGTATAATATGGCGATACACAGTCAATCTTCACATGCAAATATTCATGTGAATTTTACAGCATCCTATAAAAGTCATGCGAAATTATCTTCTCATATTCTTTATGGAATACATTTTATTTTGGGTTTGATTCTCCTGGAAGTAAGGCTTGTACAGATCTCCCTATTACTGCATCCCATAATCATAGTATTTTTACTTGTATGCAGTCAGTGACAAACATTTAGCTTGGCGTGTTTTCCAGTGTTTGCAGTAATAACATATCACTTATGTTGATTCTTATACACACAAGAACCACATACGGCAAATTTTAGCGTGTGCATCACTTGCGTATCAAAACATGGATGTCACTGACTGCAAAGCTGAAAACACTACACTCATCTTTCATAATTTGCTATGGGATATCAATGGACCTTCACTCGATGGGCTCATTTCCTTGCAGTCTCCTTGCAATATTTAAAAGTCCGAGTCTCTCCGCGCTCTGTTTAATTTTCAGAAAACTCTTGATGCCAGCCTACGGATGTGTATGGCAACCACAGAATTAAAATCAGAGAACCTGTACTCGATCAATCGCTATATTTATCGATACACACATGCGGCAAAAATTAGGGGTATTCATGTTTTGCTCGAAATGCACCCAAACTAATCCGTGCTTGTGTGCGATACTAGACACGCTTCATGGCGTGCAAACTGGCTGCATTTAAGGAGTGATGCAATGCATTTTAGTGTGGTTATCACGCAAAATTGTTTCCGTGTACCATCTGCAAGCACCCGAATACCCCCAATTTTCCCCATAACTATGATGGCAACAAAGAGTTAGTGTTGCTTTATTGATGAGTGAGTTCTCGATGACATACGTCCTACCAGTAGGTGGGAAAACCAGCTTCCACTTTTAGTTTTGTAAATGATTGACTCAGAACTTTGCATTGCGTGAATGCATTCTTGTAGTTCAATTTCCGATGAGTACAGTTTGTGATGAAATCTACCTTGTTTAATTTCAGGTCGAAGTATGAATAACAGGAATTGCGATGATTTGAATTCCAGCAACAGACCGCATTTCGCCAGTATCTGTGATTTCACTCAACCTGTAACAAATAAGACAAATAGAAGTTGTTTTCTTTGATTGTTGAAATGAGAAAATAAGCTGAAATTATAAAATTATAATAAGAATCAATAAGTAGGTGAAAAGAAGAAGAGGAAAAGAGGACGGCAAAGAAGAAAGGAACTTATTATGGTTAATAAATGCATATCACTTGTTATGAGTGAAATTGTACAAAATAATGCACACGTACTGAGATGTTGATGCGTCTAATGCATGAGCCCAACAAGTGATATGCATTTATTAACCCATTTCATACACAAGAAAAAAAAATCTTGTGATTTTTGCAATTTTTATAACAAAATTGTTAATAAAATGTTTTGAATATGCAAGCAAAGATGCATCAACCAGTGGCGTAACTGGGGGGAGGGCAACATGCCCCGGGCACCACCCTAAGGGTTGACCAATTCAACTGACCATTTCAGCATTGATTCTGCGCCCCTCCAAGCGATGAAAGTCACAATTTTTACGCGCATTTCAGCACAAAATCAATTGAAAGAACACTTTAAGACCAATATTCCAAATACCAAAATTAATTAGTAGTAGGCCTTATTTGTCCGCAATTGTTTCAAGAATTGAGGGGGGGGCGTCTAAGATATTCTCGGGTGGGGGTAGGTTCGCCATTTTGAATCATTGCCCCCTGCTTGCCCCCCAAATGAAAAAGGTAAAGTAGGCCTACTTCTGAGAGTTATTAAGTAACCTCATATTTGGTCATTTTAACCTTAAAAAAAATATAAAAAATGTTGTACCATATGTCACCAGTTTGGCTTCAGTATGCCAAAATTTTCCGCGTGCTTTGCGTGCATTTGTACCGTAAACTTCTTTTGTTGCCATTCCAACAAACTTCTTTTGACACCAGAGATACCAGTCAGTTTAACTCAAAAAACCTGAAAAGCGTGTGAATGCAGGCCAAAAAGCCCCAAAACAGGCTGAAAATAAATAAAAACACGGGAATTTGAACTCACAAAAAACCTGAATTCAGGTTAAAACCTGAAAACTGGCATCTCTGTGACACATTCCAACATACAGCATGAACAATGCCTGCCCCTCATTTATTATGTTTCGACCCACTTGCCCTCCCCCAATGAAAATGTCTAGTTACGCCACTGTATAGCACTGAGATGAGCTGGGGATCTATATGGACATATCTGAAACTGTCGGTACTTTTATGGTTCCAGGTGGCCTCGGGTTCTAACTGAGGGGAACAAATACCCCCACCCGGTTACACTGCAAAAACATTGTGTAGAGATTAAACAATTTTCTTCTAAATGATTTGTACATATATTTAAAAACAAGAAAAATAAGTTTTGAGTTTTGATGGTTTGTGAAGTCTAATAATTTGACATCTCTGTGAACATATTTACATAAAGATTACAAGCATTATTTAAGCTCTGCAGACTGTTTTTTGCAGTGTACGTACATTCGATCCTATGTAAACTCTTCCCAGGAAAATCTTATTCACCTTATTGTGTCACGGAGGGAAGTAATGATGTAATGACCCCAGTCAACATATCTTGTAGACATCCTGGCAGGCAGCTGAGCTTTCTGTAGGTGTGCAAAATTAAAATTCAGATTTGATATTAAATATTCTGAAACTCTTGTTGCTATGGTTAGGGGCTGTGTAATAATTAAGAGCAGGGGGGTACAATTTCTAAATGACATGCCAAAATTGATTGTCCACTCTTGCCTTACAAAAAAAATCTGTGTCTCCCCTTGCACATGTCAGATTTTTGGGATCCCAATTTGCAAATCTTAATAACTGGTGTAGATATATAATGCAAGCACCGCATCGAGCAAGATGCGTATTCCGTACTGTTTCCCTAAGCCTTTTATTTAAATGGTGCACCACGAATGTATGCCAATAATCGCTTGTTCCCCCCGTTCAGTTTGCCAAAATATTTTGGCCCCAACCTCTCCCAATTTTACCCTCCACCAGGACAGTCCCTAAAGTTAAATGTGTTGGCAAGGACCGGGGGGAAGGACAATTGGTCATTTATGTAAGTTGTAAAAGCAGCAGTATATTTGGAGTTCAAGAGGGCCTCATTCAGAATTTCTCATTCGTAAAAATGCAGCACATTTAATAAGATGTTGTAATATGTCAGTTCAACCAAGTATTACCATAATGTAAATAATGAGAGATTGCAGAAGACCACTGCAAAACTAAGAAGATGCAAAATGCTTTTACAATAAAATAAAGGATGATCAAAGTTTCATGTCAGAAATAGTCTTGTAGTTCTGTTATCTCTCACTCATTAATCACACTTTGTTTTACAGGGGATCTATCTAATAATGTTGATGTCATTATGTCTACTATTAACTAACCTTGTTGTCCACTAGTAGAAAGCTGCATTTTTGTGGAGAATGAGGAGTTGTGATCCAGTTCATTACCCAGGTTTCAGAGACCATGGAGACCTGATGGTAGATTGGCTTTCTTGTACGGTTTGTGGAGATAGATGATACCATCTCATGCAGGCAGGTAGAGTTTTCTGTTGCTGTGAAATACAAGCAATACAACATTTTAACAAAGAGTTGTAATGCGCCAGATCAATATTACCATAATGTAAATAATGCGAAATTGCAGATTGCACCACTGCAAACTGATGGATGCCAAATGCTATTACAATGAAATAATGCATTATCAAGGTTTGACATCACGTCAGAAAGAGTCTCGTTGTTCTGTTATCTCTCACTCATTATTCACACTTTGTTTTCAGGGGATCTATCTAATAATGTTGATGTCATTATGCGTAGGATCTACTATTAACTAACCTTGTTGTCCACTTGTAGAAAGCTTCATTTTCGTGGCGAATGATGAGTTTGTGATCCAGTTCATTACCTGTTAGCTTTTGAGACCTGCTGGTTGATTGGCTTTCTTGTACGGCTTGTGGTGAAAGATGATACCTTCTCTTGCAGGTAGAGTTTTCGGTTGCTGTGAAATAAAGGCAATAGAACATTATTTTGATAAAGAGTTGCAATGCGCCAGATCAATATTACCATAATGTAAATAATGAGAAATTGCAGATTGCATCAATGCAAACTGACGGACGCAAAATGCTATTATATCAAATAAAGGACTATTACACATCACATATTGTCTTGTAGTTTTGTTAACGTTCACTCATAAACATGATAAAAAAACATATTTTGTTTGAAGGGGAGATCTATATGTTGGTGTCATCAAGTGAAATATTTAACTAACCTTGTTGTCCACTTGTAGAATTTTCATTTTTGTGGCGAACATGGTGAATGAGGATTGAGTTTCACAGTGATGCAGTTTACCATTCCCTCTGAGACCTTCCAGTAGATTGGCTTTTCTTGTAGAGAGTTGACTTTTCAGGTTTGCGTTGAAAGATGCTATCTTTCTTGCATGGCAGGTAGAGTTTTCTGTAGCTATGGAATTCATGTAATACAGAATATTTTAATAAAGATTTGTAATGTGACAGCTCAATCAAATGTTCCCACATGTAAATACAATACAACAGGGTAATACACGTATAGCTGCATTATATATACCCATAGCACGCTTGGTCATTGCAAAGGAGTAAAGGGCAGTAACTGATAACTAATGGGTAAACAGGGTCCAAAAAAGGGCTACTCTTGTCTCAGCAATTTGCACTTCTGACTTCATAGATGAGCAAACATTTCTTTCCCAAAAGTGCACCTAACCTTTGCCATGGGAGGTAGGCGAGGTACAAGCATATCCTCCCTAATAACATAGAATTGTTTCAGTCACTTTTATCTACTTGTTTTCATGCTTATTTCATGACTCACCAATTAGATCTGCATTTGGGTCTGTGATATGTATTTATCTGTTGATAAAACTGGCATAAATGTAAAAACTTCACTTTGTGCCGATTCATACATGAGAAATGATTGTTATCACTATATAGCAAAACACGTACATACATTTGTATAAAAGAGCTGATCTTGTCTCCATTAGTTTAATACACCCCTGGCTTATAATACATGTAGATGAGCAAACATTTCTTTCCCACAAGTGCGCCTAACCTTTGTCATAGGAGGTTGGATGTACAAGCACCCTCCAAAATACCAAATGTTGTTTCAGTCACTTTTATCTGCTTGTTTTCATGATTATTTCATGACTCACCAAGATCTGCATTGGTTCTGTGATATCTATTCTGTTGATTAAATTAGCATTTACTTACTGATTAAGAATTATTTAAATAATGTTTAAAACACCACTTTGAGCTGCTGTTTCAGGACATTCATTACATGAGAAATGATTGCGATTACTATTGATATGTATAGGAAAACATGGGCATTCAATGCTGTCTACAGTAGATAGCATAAACCACTATGACAGGAAATATTGCGCAGCATGGATCAGGTCATTTATAAAATCTTCTTATGTGTACTTTTAGAGCCTATCTACAGATCGATATAGTAAAGTGTCTCAAAATGTGTAATTTTACTACTCTTACTAACCTGTTGGTCTTGAGTGAGTCATCATCTTCAACACCATATGGTAGACCATCCAATTGACCCTTTGCACGGATCTGCAATCTTTTGCTAATTGCTACTAATGAGGTTATCCAAGCAAAACACATGTGCAAAAGGACATTTCTGTTTTACATGGCGTATATATGCGGTAGTTGAAGCATAAGTTAGGAGTACAAACCAACAACATGCACTTTGCAAGCAAAAGCTCATTTGAGATGACCATGTAAAGTGTCAATATGGACGCTGGTTGCTCTGTCCTCTGGGGTACACCATCAGACGTTCAAGGTTTTCATTCCACACTTTGCATATACCTCGTATTGAGATGACCGTACAAAGTGTCAATATGGGTGCTGGTTACTCTGTCCTATGGGGTACACCATCAGACATCCAAGGTTTTCATTCTATACTTTGCACATAACCTCATTTTGAGATGACCATACAAAGTGTCAATATGGATGTTGGTTATTCTGTCTTCTAGGGTACACCATCAGACGTTCAAGGTTTTCATTCCACACTTTGCATAACCTCGTTTTAAGATGACCATACAAAGTGTCAATATGGATGTTGGTTATTCTGTCTTCTAGGTACACCATCAGTCATTCATTCAAGGTTTTCATTCCACACTTCGCACATAACCTCGTTTTGAGATGACCGGTCAAAGTGTCAATATGGACGCTGGTTACTCTGTCTTCTGGGGTACACCATAAGACGTTCAAGGTTTTCATTCCGAATAGGATATGGTAGTGATAGGTAGTATATTCTCGCATGTTTCTAATCATAGGATGCTGTACACAATCACATATTTATTTGCATGTTTTACTGTATTGGCTGGTTAGACTGTCTGTCATAGCTGTAAGAAAACAAAATTCATAACATTTTTATAATAGTGTAACCTAGCTGAGCCATCAATGCAAGCCATGATGGCTTAACATCATAAGTCATGATTGTTATGTAAGTTAACCTACTGAACACTTTTTACACAATCATCAGCACCTGGTACAATTAACTTGAAATTATATATATCCATCGTTTAGAAATTACAAAATATAAATAGATAAACAGATATACAACACATTGGAAACATTAACTTTAATCAAGTATGGAGGTCGATGTTGGGATGGGCGACGAAAAATTATTAAATATGCTATGATCATGTCAATTTTAATTGTGATCGGTTCAATGCCAGAGAAGGAATTGAAACTCTAAAACTAGCATTTGAAGAAGGTTGAATTAAAAATATTTTGGGATGTTGTTCTAATGTGGTAATATTTTAGCCCTGGCAATGGTTAAGGCCATCTTAATTAAATCCTGAGGCTCAAAGCTGCTGCGTGCGTTAATGAAATCGTGAGGGTAGTCCTCTTTGAAAATCAAGAAATTCATTTTTTATTGAAAAAAAAAAGCAAAACAAAATTCCTATTTGATTTCAAGTTTTCAACAAGTTTTGAAGTTTTCAACACAGAGAAGAATTATTTTGTATCAGTGACTTTATTTGTCTACTATTCCATCATTTGCAACAGACATTGGATACTTTGCTTGTCCCAAAGCCTGTACTGATACATAAAAATAAAAATAATAATAAAATAGATAAAAAACAGACCAAAAAAAAAAGCATTCCACAGGTTTTCAATTTCTCAGAAGCTTTGAGACTCGGGATTTGTCATCATTTATGGCATATAATGTGGACAAATGACTCCATGTGAAGCTATGGATGATAGGTTTACTAAATAGCTCCTTTGCCCGTCAGCATGTTCAGAAAAAAAGCAATGTTGACAAAAAATATTTCTTAATTAAGGTGAGATATGGATTGGACTGCCTTAGTCACTTGCCTGCTGTCACTTATCTGGTCTGTTTTCGGGGTCTGTTAACACAAGTCAAATTACATTTTTGTACATGATTTGTCATTTGACTTACCTGGTTGTCTAGTGTGTAAGGATGCTACTGAAGAAGTAGGAATTCATCAACTAGATCATCATCTTCAAGACCTGCTGGTAGAGTGCGTCTTGTAAACCTGTGAAATGGTAGCAAGGAATCTCAAATAAGAATTATGAAACTGTGTCCTTTTATATAAATGATGAAGTACCGGTATAAAGACTTATATGGATAAGGGTACAAGTGAGGTTGAGGTTTTGCTGGCTGCATTGAAACCTAAGGGGTATACATACATGTACACATGCATAATTCAAGGAGTTGGTGAATTTAAGCCAAGGGAAACGTCATAACTGAAGTAAATGTAATAAGGAAATGTGAAAAAAAAATGTGAAAAAAAATGGCTGTAGTACCAAAATTGTAGAATTTTAAACAAGTAAGTAAATATGCCAATGAATAATGAATCAAATAAATAGAAAACAAAATAAATACTCTTTTCGACCTAATTAGTGCCCCTGCCAGTGCCTTCATACAGTCATTTTCAGGTGGTGCTTATTAAAATTATGGAATCGTGAAAGTTATGGGAATTTACAGATATGTAGAAACATTCAAAATACAGTGGATCAGAAATCTAAATGATCATATTCCTAAACTGGGAGATTTAGAAGGTCTTATTCAGATATTTAATGGAATTTAGTATAGGTGCATTGAAAGAGGATACTTGCAGTTGTCACTCAAACAATTCTGTAGGGGGTGCTAATTAGGTCAATTGGTAATGGAAATTTGAATTAGAAACAAAGCAAGAATTGGGTTGTCAGATGGTATTACTTGGGTAATTTGCAAGGCAAGTAGTATTATAGAGCAGAGCTGTCTTGACCAGCTCCAATAACTGAGTACAAATAAATACATGGGCAAAAACATGTAAGAAATTTGGCAAAACAAAATGAATGAAAGAATGTCTGTGAATAAAACTATTTATAAATAAATGTAGTTATGATCCAAACATGTGCAGCAATATTTTACAGACATAAAAGAATGACTATGCAGACACAAATATCTATACTTTGATCAGCGCTTAATCGGCGGGCCTTATAACATCGCGGATTAATATCAAAATATATTGAGAATTGTCTTGCGACATCTCGCCAGACGCATCACAAATTATTGATTCAAGTGCTATTTGTCTACTTTCTTTTCACACAAAATATAAACCAGATGTGAGCTTATAGCACTCTTAACATGGGTCTACTTTTCGGCGTAGTGGTAAAAGCCTAACATTTCCTGCCAATTAAGAGCTGATCAAACTATATGCCTGTGACAACATCCTACCCGCTAATGCTTGCTGTGCGTCAAAAAGGCTAGACGTGCGGCATTTAAAATGTTGTTTTAACCGTGCATGCATAAAATGCCTGTCCCATGTCAAAAAGCCCCTGCACGAATCGTTTTACCCACATACATGTGCATCTAGTTTCCTTGCAAATACCTGACTCATGTCCAAAAGCCCTGGCGTGCATCATTTTACTCCAGTGTGCATCCAATTATCGGTACTCAAAAATGTCTACCTTGCGTCAAAATGCCCAGGGGTGCACGCAGCATCCAATTACCTCGAAAAAGCCTCCCGCATATCAAAAGCCCAGGCAATTGCCGTTTTATCTGCCGCGCACGTCCAATTACCGCATAAATGCATACCACACATCATGAAGACCCAGCGCATGTCGTTTAACCCACGCGAGTTTACCTCTAAAATGTCTGCCGCCCTCAAAGATATTACAATGTATAATAGGCCTATAGTTAAAGATTTCCGACTCAAAATTGCACCACTATGTACACATATTTAATAGTGCTACATGGCAAATGCGCTATCCTGTTTTGTTGCTCATGGGGGGTGCAGAATATACATTGTACATCCAGCATTTGTTGGCAAGAACACAAAATTGAACGATAAATTGCGACTTTTAGCACAACATGTTACTACAGAATCAAAGTTGGCTGGTCGCATAGCGAAATAATCCTCCAATATAAAGTTGCCTCCATCCGCTCATTAAAAAGCCCTGGAACATTTTTTTTACCCAAACGTGCATTGAAAACCCCCTGCCGCACGTCAAAAAGCCCCGGTGCGCGTTGTTTACCCACACGTGCATAGAATTACCTTGAGCAAGAACGTCTAACGCACATTGTCTTAAGTCCAATTCTTACTCCACATCGCGATGCTTTAAAAACCTCGCAGCATCGCGCGATGCTGCGAGGTTTTAAAAGCATGTGGGGTCTGCATCTCCTTTTATGGTCATTCTGCCGACCTTGATTTTCTAGCAGCCAATCACAAGCGTGCACGGCTGCTATATCGCAGCGCGATGCTATAAAGTTGAACAAAATCCAACTCCATCGCGGACCGAAATTTCAACCGCGCGATGAGAATTTTTACCGCCAAGCTTGTAAAAACCTGGCTAAAGCCCAATCCTGACTCCATTTCGCAGCGCGATGCGATGCTTTTCAAATATCGCAGCATCGCGTGATGAAATTAAAATGTACATTTTAATTTCATCACGAGATGTTGCAATGTTTTAAAAGCATGTGGGGTCTACATCTCCTTTTAACGTCATTCTACCGACCTTGATTTTCCAACAGCCAATCAGAAGCGTGTACGGCTGCGATATCGCAGCGCCATGAGAAAAAGTTGAACATTGTTCAACTCCATCGCGGACCGAAATTTCCACCACGCGATGAGAATTTTCACCGCTGAGCTCGTAAAAAACTGGCTCAGATTACAGTTTTATAGCATCGCATCGCGCTGCGATGTGGAGTCAGGACCGGGCTTCAGATTTCAGTTTTTATAGCATCGCATCGCTCTGCGATGTGGAGTAAGAACCGGACTTTACCCTGGTGCGAGTGGTGCGTGTTGTTTTACCCATGCGTCCTTTCAATTACCTCAAAAATGTTTGTCCTATGTTTTATTTTATGGGGAAAACCTTGAAATACATGTACCTTGAAAAATATATTATGGTATAAAAACGGTTTTTATAAACTTGCCATAAGGCTAATGAAAGTCAATTCCCAGTTTCCCGTTACATTATTTTTCATGACTGTGTAGGTGACCATTTCATTATTCATTATTCATTATTTTATACCATTTCATTATTGCATCTGTTACAGGTGTAAACCAATAACTACCCATGTATAGGCCTACATGTGATAAATCACAGTTTGTAGTTTACAGATGTAGTGTACAACCACATGAAGGTGATTCTACAACTATTATCAAAAGTTTCACAATATTTTTTACGGGATGAGATCAGAGCAGATCAAAAAGTGCGGGACAGACAATTGAGTAGGTATTCATTAATAATTCATTATTAACCATATACCATGCTCCTACTGCAAAGAAAATCCCTGAAAATCAACATAAATAGATTTATGATATATTTAAAACCACAATTATTTATTTGTATGTTAAAGTTTGTTAGAAATCATCATTTTATTCAAAATAATGAAATATTTGGCCAGCAAATTGTTTTGAGCGGAGTAGGGTAACGGGAAACTGGGAATCAACTTTCATTAGCCTAATTCCTGCAAAGATTTACATATTCCATAAAAAATGAAATTTCATAATTGATTATTTCATTCAAATATTCACCAAATTTATATAATTTAATTAGACTGGGTGCTGCTGCCAAAAACAGTCAGGGACAGGGTCTACACGATGAACGTTAATACATTGAATTTGTTTTGCATGAAAAAAATTCACTTCAACACACAACAATTTCTGCATGCATTTTTGCCACAAATAAACAGATAAAATGTAAAAATAAAAGTTAATAAATAGATAAACAATTGCTGGTGATTAAAAGCAATGTACTTGTTTGTAAACAAAAGCCAGATATATAAATTTATAATTGCATGCAGACACCCCTACACGCCACGAGCACCATTCATCGATTTTACATTGATTTTGTTCTGCATGAAAAAAAATTAAAAACTTCTTCATAATACGCCAATTTATGCACGTTTTTTACCCCAAAATAAACGGATAAAATGTAAAAATAAACAGTAAATAAACAGATAAACAATTGATAGTGATTATAAGCATTGTATTTGTTTGTAAACACTCATGTGTTGATGCCAAAAACAATTATAAAATTGCATACAGCCAGGGTCTACACCCACACGCCAATGAATTTTGTTTTGCATGAAAAAAATCTCCACAAAACGCGCCAATTTATGCACACTTTTTACCTCAAAATAAACAGGTAAAATGTTAAAATAAACAGTAAACAAACAGACAAACAATTAATAGTGATTATAAGCATTGTATTTGTTTGTAAACACAAGCCATATTGAAATAAAGTTGCTCATTTTGAAACATATTTCTAAAAGCTTCAAGGCTCAAGCCTAGGCCCGGGCATTTTTTTAAATTAGGTAAGCTTAAAAATACGAGACAAAATAATACTAAAATAACGGTATAAACTTACCGTAATTCCTGCAAAGATTTGTGTCTGCAAGTGTCCAATAACTGTCTGAATTGTTGCAATGTCAAACTGATGCCATACATTATCAGTGACGTGATGCTCGTGGATTGTTTGAAGGCATCGATAAAGTTATTAAAACACTCGTCAGGAATTATCTGTACATCGAGTTCTTCTTCGTCGTCGTCGTATTCTTCTTCTTCGTTTTCTTTAAATTCTTCTTCCTCCTCCTTTTCTTCCTCTTCGTCTTCCTCCTCTTCTTCTTCGTCTTCTTCTTCAGTAGCACTCAGTAGTAGCGTGTGTAATTGTGTGCATGACAACAATGAGCTGGCCATATGCCTCACCAAACTCACCACGTAACTGCTATCCAATACACTCAGATCCTCTAGACTCGTGAGTCTGGTATGAATAGACTCAAGTAGAGCGTCATGTTGACTCATACTCATACCAGACACACTGATAGACATCTGAGTCATTGCAGATGGTAATGAGTTGGTAAGACATACTGCTACTGCATCATTCATATCATTACCGGTGATATACAACTGTGTAAGATTGGCTGGGATATTCTCTGCCAATGTCAACATATCGTTTGCTGGTGCATTCATGTTGTATGCAGACAACATGCACAGTTCCGTGCATTGGTTGATATGTTCACATAATGCAGGAATAGTTTTCCCAGCCTCGATTGGATTTTTTGAGATATTGAGGAACTCCAGTGATGGCATTTTGTTTACATTTTGAGCAAGCTTGGTCATTTGTTCTCCACTAGGTGCAGTTGATGTTGCAAATAGCGTCCTTAGTGAAGACAAATGACCCTCCTCAATGTTCTTACACAGTATGTCAAAGTTGTCATGCAGTGGGAAGAAGTCAACATCGAGGACCTCCAATTGGACATGGTGGATGTTATTGAATATACCAGACACATCAGTTTCAGATGTGCTTGGTAGGCCCTCGCTAGCTTGGATACAGCTGATGTATGCTGCTATAACTGCAGGGCTGTCACGGTACCTCAGGATGTCAGCACTTGTGTTTGGATTAACAGCAAGAAATCGTTCTGTGATTTGTTTGATTTTCTCATCAGGAACGGCATTTATTTCTCGTTGTTTTGAATCCCACATATCCAGGGTTGGACCGAACTGAACTGTTGGATCTGTTGCATGCGCAATTGGACGCAACACAATTTCATTGAATTCGGGCTTGTTACTACTTTGCATTAGGTAGCCTAATGCATTTGCAGCCTTGGTAGTGATGCTATGAAACAAGACCTTGCCAAAGGGAAATAAACTTTGCAAGTCTATATTATCACTCTGGGCTTCAGAGTTGCATACTAGGCACAATTCAATTAATTCTTGAATTGGTCGGGTCTCGTTAAATGGCATCTCTTCCTCATAAAACCCGTCAGAATCCATGTCACCAAAGATTGTGACCAATTTTTCCACAATTTTGTGTGCAGCTGGCACACATTGCGCAGCAAACATCAGTACTAGTGCTATGCTCAGGGCATTTTTTGGGGACTGAATATCTTTCAGATATAAGTCCAACTCTTCTCCACGTTTGGAGAGAAAATACCCTGCACAAAACTCTTGTACCGATTTGTGGAAAAATTGCCACTTACCAGTTTGGTGCTTTTCAGTAAGCACACCAATTTCGCTTGCAACAGAGAAAACAGAACCAGGGAAGTCAGTTTTCCCAAACACAAGGTTAGTGTATCCTGGGGTCAGCCCTTTAACAGCAACCTCGCCAAGCTTGTCGATGAGATCTTCCTGTAGAAATTAAGAGAAAAAAGTGGAAAAGTTCATGAGTAAACCAGTACATTAACATTTTTATTTCTCAATAGGCATAATAGTACGCAGCCTGCAAAACATATTTGGTTTGTTATTTAAGCCCTGAACACGTTAGCTGAATTTATACGCCATCGCTGAGCGATGAGCAATTGGTTTTTAGCCAATGAGTTATGGCGCTTTTTGTTGCGTTGAAAAAAGCGTGCAACCTCATCGGTCAGATATCAATTGCTCATCGCTCAGTGATGGAGTATAAATTCAGCTTTACATATTTGTACCACACATAGGCCTAGTATTATAATCATGTATAGGGCCTAGCCTAAGTTAAGGCATTTGACTTTAAATTAGGCTTAGGTTAGCTATGCATGTTGTGCAAAAAATGATGAGTAGGCCTATGACTGTATGAGTGATGCGAAGCCGAA